>NC_056750.1:40751806-41051806 GCF_019279795.1 Protopterus annectens
TGCCTAGGCCCTGACCACAACGTGCCTTGCTGTCGGTTTTGTGCCAAATTTAACCAATGCACTATTAAGCGTCGGTATATTTTTGCTTCTAAATACTTTGGTTCAAGATTTAACTATCCTGAAATGTTGTCTAAGCAATCCGACTACCGGAATTCACAAAAAATGCAAAGAAAATGACAGACAGACCATCGAGGTCCAAAACCGACGACAAAGCTTCTCCTAAACCAGTCGCTGGTACTCAGTGAGGCGCTTTCGCAGCCCCTGATGCCCGCTACTTTTAAGTCGCAGGCCTCTACCGAGACCCATTCGGAGTTCAGTATGCCACGAGATATTGAACCCACGGATGTCTCTCCCTTGGATGGGTCTGGAGCCGCTGAGCAGGCACCGGCTTCTGAGGGTGTTTTCAGGCCTAAAGATTTGTATATTAAACCGATACCATAATCAAAAACAAGGCCAAAACCAACTTCTACGTCTAAAAAACTGACGCATGAGCCACGTGCTCAGGCCCCTATGCCTAAAAAACAAATGATCAAAATGTTTGAGGATTTAATTACCTTGATCATGGGTTCCCAACCCTCTCCTGCTAAGAGGCCTAGGCAAGGCACTGATTATGAATCTTCAGATCAGGTTTCCATTTCTTCTGATTCCTCTTCTGATCAGGAATTTCCTATCCCCTCTTATGAGGACTCGGATGCAGAAGAATCCATCCCTTTTGCTTCTCCTCCTGAGGATTTTTCTTTTGGAGAGACTTTGCATACCTTAAGGAAACACTTTCATTGCGAGAATCAGGATTTTTCGGAATCCAAAAAGAGGCTTAGGGAATTCGTCTTCTTCCTCAGCATAAACCTTTGGCTATACCTCCTGTTTTAGACATTGTTGGTGATGTTTTCTCCTAGTAAGCCAGATAGATATTACAGGGTTCCTGACTCCCACAAGATGTTCATCATGTTTCACTGTTGCAGTCATTACACTTGGGTTATCCTGCTGGCAGGCTACCCGCAGTCGGCCTGAATTCCAAAGTCCTGGTCCGGCGTCAGTTGCTGTCGCCTCTTCCCTGACGTCAGTGCGCCAGGGGTATATAACATGCAGCTGACGCCATTTTCTTCAGTCTTTCTTGCTGCGCGGTGCCCAAAGCAAAAGCAGTTCGCAAGTGCCGGTCGGCCTACTCCTGAGATTTTTTAAATTTAATTTCAGATCCGAAGTCTTCAATAAAGCTAAGTACCCCGTTGGGGAAACTTTTTCTTGCTCCAGACCGATGTCAGTAAAAGTTAACAATTGTATTTCTTGTGGGAAGCAAATACCTCATAAGGATTTTCATTCTTACTGTATTCCTTGCCTAGACCCTGACCACGACATTGCTAGTTGTCGGTTTTGTGTTAGATTCAACCAACGCACTATTAAGCGTCTGTTCGATTTTGCTTTACATTACTTTGGCCGAAGGTTTAACTATATAATGCCGTCGCAACAACCGATGACTGGAGTCCATAAAAAGCACAAGGACAAAGAAAAAGACAGGGATCCGTGGTCCAAAACCGACGACAAAGCCCCTTCTAGGCCAGTCGCCGGTTTTCAGTGAGGCGCTTTCGCAGCCCCTGACACCCGCTACCTCAGATCCACAGGCCACCTCCGACTATATAATGCCGTCGGAACAACTGACCAGAGTCCATAAAAAGCACAAGGACAAAGAAAAAGACAGGCATCCGAGGTCCAAAACCGACGACGAAGCCCCTTCTAGGCCAGTCGCCGGTTCGCCGGTTTTCAGTGAGGCGCTTTCGCAGCCCCTGACACCCGCTACCTCAGATCCACAGGCCACCTCCAACTATATAATGCCGTCGGAACAACTGACCAGAGTCCATAAAAAGCACAAGGACAAAGAAAAAGACAGGCATCCGAGGTCCAAAACCGACGACGAAGCCCCTTCTAGGCCAGTCGCCGGTTTTCAGTGAGGTGCTTTCGCAGCCCTTGACTCCCGCTACCTCAGAGCCACAGGCCGCCTCTGACTCCCACGTGGAGATAGCTAGGCCTCTGGAAACTCAAGGTATTGGGCCTATGGAAACAATTCCCTCAGATGGGTCCAGAGCTGCTGAGCAGGCATCTGCTTCTGAGGGTGTTTTCAGACCTACACAGCTTACTATCAAGACCATTTCAGCAGCCAAGCCAAAGTCTAAAACACCTTTAAAGACAAAGAAACAAGTACAGCATTCTCCTGGACAGTCATTCATGCCAAAGAAACAGATGCTCAAAATGGCCGAGGACCTAATTACTTTGATCAGGGGTTCCCATCCCCCTCCTGATAAAAGGCCTAGGCAAGACACTGATTATGACTCCTCTGACCAGGTTTCTATTTCTTCGGATTCCTCTTCAGAACAGGGATATTCTCTTCCTCCATATGAGGGCTCTGATGCTGAAGAATCTATCCCTTCAGCCTCTTCTCCTGAAGACTACTCTTTTGGGGAAACCCTGCACACCATGAGGGAACATTTCCATTGGAAGAGCCAGGATTATTCAGAATACAAGAAAAGGCTCAGAGACTTTCTTTTATTGCCTCAGCACAGGCCTCTGGCTATCCCCCCTGTACTAGATATTGTTGATGTTTTTTCTGAATCCAGTTTGACTCCTGATTCTTTACCCCTTGCACCAGTTAAGCCAGATAGGTACTACAGGGTTCCAGATTCTCATAAATTTCTTTATAAAAACCCTGCTGCTGATCCAGAAACTATTTCTCAGGGTCACAAAGGGGTCAAGGCTTCCACTGCAAAAAACCCTGTTCCCTCTGATAGGGATTCTAGAGCACTGGACAGATGGGGGAAGAAAGTTTACACCTCTGCTACTTTAGCTGTAAGGGCTTTAAACTGCCAGTTTCACATGCTTAAATATCAACATTACTTAATGGCTTTGCTAAAACAGAAAATGCTTGCAAGCTCTGAATGTCCTGAAAACAAGGAAATGCAGGATTTATTGCATGCAGCTGAACAAGTGGGAAAGCATATTTTGCAATGTGGTTTTGATTCATTAGAGACATCTTGCAGAGCCACAGTTACAGGTTCTGTCATTCGAAGGTATGCTTGGTTAAAAGAACAGAGTTTACCTGATCATGTTATAGCAAAATTATTGGATGCAGCATTACCGCATGATACTTTGTTTGGCGTTAAGGCAGAAGAGGTGTTAAAGAAAATGGAGGATAAAGCAAAATCAATGCAGACAGTAAAGGATTTCTTACAGGTTCAGCCACCTAGATTTAGCAGGAACTGGCCTTCTAAAAATTGGTCCTTTCCAGTGTCACACAGGCCACAAAGAGGCAGATACAGATGCCCAAGAGGCAGATCTCAGCCCCAAGGCTCATACAGACTTAAACAATGGGGTGTTTCAGCCCCCAAAGGCAGAGAAGACAAATCACAACCTTATAGGAAACAGTCCCAATGACTTTCCTCTACAAATACCAAGCACTTACCTTTTGGCATCACCCTTGGGGGGAAAACCAGCACTTTTCTCTCAAAACTGGCACATGATCACCCAGGACAAATGGGTTCTGAATATTGTTTCTCAGGGTTACAGGTTCCACTTTCACACCCTACCAAGGTCAAAAGGTATGGCAGACCTGCCACACAATCAATGGGCAGAGGCACAAAAACAAATTTCTGCTCTCATGGACATGAGGGCTATTCAAAAAGTACCACAGCAAGAGCAGGGGCAAGGATTTTACTCAAGATTTTTCTTGGTACCCAGAAAGGACAAAGCCTGGAGACCAATACTGGCCCTGTCTATTCTAAATACTTTCCTGGACGTACCAAAATTCAAAACGTTGACACTGCAGCAACTTCTACCCATGCTGAGCAAGAAGGATTGGCTAGTTACTTTGGACCTCAAAGAGGCATACCTGCATGTCCCAATCAGACAATCTTGCAGAAGATACCTCAGATTCATAGCTGGCTCAATGCATTACCAATTCTCTGCACTGCCCTTTGGCTTATCTACTGCACCCAGAGTCTTCACAAAATGCCTGGCACCAGTAAAAGGAATTCAAATATATCCCTACTTGGACGATTGCCTTATTCAAGCAGAGAGCAAGGGCATTCTACTAAAGCATCTGGCGTTTGTAAAAAGATTACTAATTTGCCTAGGGTGCACAGTAAACGAAAATAAATCAAAACTAGTGCCCTCTCAAGAGATAATATTCCTGGGTGCAAGCTTAAATACAACTACCCATCTCATGCCATACAAACAAAGGCAACTGACTCATTACTTTCAAATGATGGCAACAAAGACCCAGTTACCTGCAAGAAAAATTCTGCAGGCTTTGGGCTTCATGTCATCCTGCATCCTATTTCCATATGCACGACTGCATATGAGGAACCTGCAATGGTATCTAAAAAGTGTTTGGACTCAACATTGCCACAGCCTGGAAACAATAACAACTCATATCCCCTGCCTGTAACAGGAGTTTCGATGGTGAGCACTAGCCTGTCACCACAACAAGGACAGCCTTTCACTTTACCCACAGCCAGGCAGACACTAACAACAGATGCATCGGATTATGCCTGGGGGGCACACATGGCAGGAAAATGTATTCAGGGCACGTGGCCCGCAGACCAAATGCATCTTCATATCAATCAAAAAGACATGCTAGCTGTACAGAATGCCCTGGCAGCCTTCAAGGATCTACTACATCCAGGACAACTATTGCTAAAGACGGACAATACTACAGTTAATGTGGTACATAAACAAGCAAGGGGGCACGCATTCCTACCCCCTCTGCAGGCAAGCTATGACTTTGTGGAACACAGCACTGACCTATCAAGTACATCTGCAGGCACAATTCCTGCCTGGAAAGAAAAATACTCTGGCAGACGAACTAAGCAGAAACCTCATGACCCTCACGAGTGGAAACTAGATCCACAGGTCTTCAGCATGATAACAAGGAAATGGGGATGCTCAGACATAGATCTCTTTGCCTCCCCTCACAACTGCCAACTACAGAGATTCGGCACAAGGACTTATCACTCACAAGCATGGAAAGTTGATGCTCTATCATTCAGCTGGAAAACCCTAACAGTTTATGCCTTTCCACCACTGCCTCTCCTCCCCAAGGTACTCCTAAAAGTCAGACAAGAGAAGCCAAAACTGATTCTGATTGCCCCAGTCTGGCCACTCCAGCACTGGTACCCAGTCCTAAAGAGCTTGTCTCAAGGCCCAGCCTGGACTTTACCTCAAATTCCTCATCTTCTGACTCAACAAAACAATCAGATCCTGCACAGCCGACTCAGAACCTTAAATTTGGCTGCATGGCAAATAATATAGCCACTCAGAACACACCTCTCTCTGAAGTTGTTATGGATGTCATTTTGGAAGCCAGGAGGCCCAGCACCAGGAAATCTTATGTAGAAAAATTGAAGAGATTCTGTGCTTGGAACCAGGCACAAGGATTTGAACCACTTGTTCCAAATATTCCTCAGATTTTGCAATACCTAACTGAGATGCTGGACAAAGGCCTATCCTTCTCATCAATTAAAATCCATGCCTCTGCTATTTCAGCTCATTACAATACGGAACCTCCTATTTTCTCACATCCACTGCTAAGACAGTACCTCAGAGGGGCAAAAAACATAAGACCCCCAAGGAGAGCACCGATACCTACATGGGACCTCAACTTTGTCTTGGAAAAGCTCACACTGTCTCCTTTTGAGCCAGCCAATACAGCTGATATGAAATTCTTATCATGGAAAACTGTCTGCTCCTAGCAATGACTTCAGCAAGAAGAGTCTCAGAGTTACAGGCATTAATGGCAGTGGAACCTTTTATCATTTTTCATCTGAACAGGGTTTCTCTAAGGACAAACGCAACATTTATGCCAAAGGCAGTATCCAGTGTGACTCTTAACCAAACCATTCGTTTGCCAACATTTTATCCAAATCCCCAGAATAAAGGGGAGACACTTCTGCACTCTTTGGACATACACAGGCAGCTGCGCTTCCACTTGGACAAAACAAAAGCTTTCAGAAAAACTGAGCAACTGTTTGTAGCATATGCTGCAGGATCACAAGGAAAGCCTATTTCAAAGCAGACTATTTCAAAATGGATAGGACACTGCATTTGTTTCTGCTATGCACAGCATGGCAAATCAGTGCCTAAGAATATTAGCCCACATTCTACCAGGGCAGCAGCCACATCAGCAGCCTTTTTCAGAGGAGTACCAACCAAGGAAATTTTGGAGGCTGCAACTAGGAGTTCAGTGCACACTTTTACCAAGCACTATCACTTACCTCTTTACTCTAAATCCAGAGCAGGCTTTGCCACTGCAGTTCTGCAGGGCCTCATAGCCACTCTTAATCCTATTTAGAGCCAGCCACCCTACCTCAGCTTTGGGATTCAACCCAAGTGTAATGACTGCAACAGTGAAACACGATGAACATTGTACATTTGTGTACCTACCATAAATGTAGATGTTCGAGTGTATTCACTGTTGCAGTCCAGGTTACCCTCAAACCATCCCCCTTTCTTTGCTGGGACTTATCTATACTTCTCTATTCTATACAACCCATGTGGTGTATTTGCTTGTAGATGAAGGTATTGTTTTATTTTAGTGCATGTTTTAATAAGCAATATGTATTGCCAACCTTCTTGGGGGCACCTGACATCTGGGGCAAGAAAAACTGAAGAAAATGGCGTTGGCTGCATCTTTTATACCCTGGCGCACTGACGTCAGGGAAGATGTGACAGCAACTGACGCCAGGACTTTGGAATTCAGGCTGACTGCGGGTAGCCTGCCAGCAGGATAATCCAAGTGTAATGACTGCAACAGTGAATAAACTCGAACATCTACATTTATGGTGGGTACACAACTGTACTTTTCTTTTCAAAAATCCTACTGCTGACCCTGAAACTATCTCTCAGGGTCCCAAGGGTGTTAAGGCTTCTACTGCTAAAAATCCTACCCCTACTGATAGAGACTCCAGGGTGCTGGATAGATGGGGTAAGAAGGTTTATATGCCTGCAACCCTGGCAATCAGGGCTTTAAACTGTGAATTTCATATGCTTAAATATCAACAGCACGTCATGGCTTACTGAAACAGAAAATGATGTTGATTTATGATTGTGTGGAAAATAGAGTTACAAGATTTATTGCATTCAGCTGAACAAGTTGGAAAGCGTGCTTTGCAATGTGGTTTTGATTCCTTGGAGGCCTCTTGCAGGGCCACCGTAACTGGATCTGTGATAAGAAGGCATGCTTGGCTCAAGGAGCGAAATCTGCCTGATCATGTTAAAGCTAAATTGTTGGATGCTTCTTTACAGCAGGACAGTCTGTTTGGTAGTAAGGCAGAAGAAGTTTTGAAAAAGATGGAAGACAAAGCTAAATCTATGCAAACTGTAAAAGATTTCTTGTAAGTGCAGCCACCCAGGTTCAGTAGGCACTGGCCTACTAAGAATTGGTCCTTTCCAGTACCCAACAGAGCTGCTCAGGTCAAACCCAGACACTCCAAAGGCTCCAGGTTTCAGTCACAAGGATCTTACAGGACAAAACAATGGGGTCCCTCCACCTCCAAATCAGGAAGTAGCAAAGCACCACCCTATGGTAAATAGTCTCAATGACTTTCCTCTGCCATATCCAAGCACTTATCTTTTGGCAGCCCCTTTGTGGGGAAAACTAGCACTTCATGCTCAAAATTGGCATTTAATTACCCAGGACAAGTGGGTCTTAAATATAATATCCCAGGGGTACAGATTTCATTTCCACACATTGCCAATTCCAAACAGATGGCCAGATCTGTCTCTAAATCAGTGGGCAGAGGCCCAGAAACAAGTCATGTCCCTCATGGATTTGGGGGCTAATCAACCAGTACCAGAAAAGGAAAAAGGACAAGGTTTTTATTCAAGACTTTTCCTGGTACCCAGAAAAGAGAAATCATGGCGTCCAATTCTGGACTTATCCATTCTAAATACTTTCCTGGACATTCCAAAATTCAAGATGCTGACTCTACAACAGCTACTGCCTATGCTAGGCAAAAATGCCTCATTGTAACTGTAGACTTAAAAGAGGCTTACCTGCCTATCCCAATCAGGGAATCTCGCAGAAGATACCTCTGCTTCAAAGCAGGCTATTTGCATTACCAGATGTTCATCGTGCATACAGCTGCAGTCATAACAGATGGGTTATCCTGCCGTCAGGCGGGTCCTCGGTCGGCCGAATTCCAAAGTCTAGGTCCGGCATCGGATGTCGTTGCTTCTTTCCTGACATCAGTGCGACAGGGGTATAAAAGAACCAGGCGACGCCATTTTCTTCAGTCTTTCTTGCCGCGCGGTGCCCGAAGCAGAAGCAGTTTGCAAGTGCCGGTCAGCCAGCTCCTAAGATTACGAATATTTTTCAACCGAAGTCTTCTTGAAAGCTAAGTACCCCGTTGGGGAAACTTTTCTTGCCTCAGACCGATGTCAGACAAAGTTAATAATTGCATTTCATGTGGGAAGCAAATACCGCATAAGGATTTCCATTCCCTCTGCATTCCTTGCTTAGGCCCAGACCACGACGTCTCTGCCTGTCGTTTTTGTGCTACATTCAACAGACGCACTATTAAGCGTCTGGCGGAGTTCGCCCAACACTATTTTGGCAAAAAATTTAATTACATTATATCGTCGGATACTCCGACTTCAGTTTTGAGTAAAAGACGCAAAGATAAGGACCGACATACGAGGTCCGCGACTTCTACCGACACCACGCTAAAGCCGACTACAGGTGCTCCGGTTCTCAGCGAGGCGCCTACGCAGCCCCTGACTACCGATGACACTTCCTAGTGGTGTCTTCTGTGCCCGAGGTCGCAGGCTCTTTGGCACACACCCCGACTACAGATACCGAAGCCACTCTTGGCGGGGAAACCGACAGGCCTGCCACCTCTCAAGGTGTCTTCAGGCCTTCTTCTTCTTTTTCCATTAAGGCTTTCACTAAATCTAAAGCAGCCATGCATACTAAAAGGCAAGCTCCACAGGGCCACTATCAAGGCCCCATGCCTAAAAAACAGATGCTCAAAATGGCTGAGGATTTGATTACTCTTATCAGGGGTTCTCAACCCCCCTCGAACAAAAAGCCCAGAGTGGAGGAAGAATACCCTTCCTCGGACCAGGCCTCCATTACTTCAGAACATTCTGAAGATCAGGAACATTCATACTCCCCTTTTGAAGATTATGATGCAGAGGAGTCCATTCCCTCTGTCTCCCCCCCTGAAGACTATTCTTTTGGGGAAACTTTGCATACCTTGAGGGAACACTTCCACTGGGAAGGCCAAGATTACTCAGACTCCAAGAAAAGGCTCAGGGATTTCCTCTTGCTCCCTCAGCACAGGCCTCTGGCTATCCCTCCTGTCTTAGACATACTAGATGATGTGTGTTCAGAGGCCAGCCTTAACTCAGATTCTTTACCTCCAGCTCCAGTCAAGCCTGACAGGTATTACCGGGTTCCTGATTCACACCAATTCCTATACAAAAGCCATGCGGCTGACCCAGAAACTATTTCACAGGGTCCCAAGGGAATTAAGGCCTCCACTGCCAAAAATCCATTACCTTCAGAGAGAGATTCCAGAGCTTTAGAAAGGTGGGGGGAAAAAGGTATACTCCTTGGACACTTAACCATAAGGGCATTAAACTGTCAGTTCCATATGTTAAAGTATCAACAGTTTTTGTTATCTCAGTTGAAAAGCAAAATGTCACAACCTGAACAACCAGACTTGGAGTTGCAGGATTTGTTGCATAGTGCAGAACAAGTGGGTAAACATACCTTGCAATGTGGTTTTGATGCTTTAGAGGCCTCATGTAGAGCTGCTGTTACAGGATCAGTCATACGTAGACATGCTTGGCTCAAAGAGCAAACCTTACCAGATCATGTCAAAGCTAAATTACTAGATGCACCTTTTCAAAAAGATGTTTTGTTTGGTGTTAAAGCTGAGGAGGTATTAAAGAAAATGGAGGAAAAGGCAAAATCAATGCAAAGAGTGAAAGATGTCCTACAGGTACAACCTCCACGTTTCAGTAGAAATTGGCCTTCAAAAAATTGGTCCTTTCCAGCCATGGACAGACCTCAAAGAGGTAGATACAGGCGCCCGAGGGGTAGAGGGCAATCTCAAGGATCATTTAGAGGCAGACAAGGGCAAGCACCTACACCAAGAGGTGGTGAGGATAGTTCACAGCCATTCAGAAAGCAGAACCAATGACTTTCCCCTTTGCCTGCCAAGCAAAGCTCTAATGGCAGCACCTTTAGGCGGAAAACTGGCATTATTTTAAAAAAATTGGCATACTGTCACAAAAGACAAATGGATCCTGGACATTATAGACAGAGGTTACAGATTCCACTTTCACACCCTTCCAAAAATGAGAGGGATGCCAAACCTGCCACACAATCAAAGGGCAGAGGCACAAAAACAAATTTCAGATCTCATGGACATGAAAGCTATTCAAGAGGTACCTGCACAAGAACAGGGTCAAGGTTTTTATTCCAGACTATTCCTGGTACCAAGGAAGGGCAAAGATTGGAGACCTATTTTGGACCTATCCATCCTAAACACATATTTACTCATACCAAAATTCAAGATGCTCACATTACAGCAGCTTCTTCCCATGCTGGGCAAGGAGTCTTGGCTGGTAACATTGGACCTCAAGGAGGCATACCTGCATGTCCCTATCAGACAAGATTGCAGAAGATACCTCAGTTTTCTTGCAGGTTCAACCCATTATCAATTCTCTGCATTGCCCTTTGGCTTATCTACTGCGCCCAGAGTGTTCACGAAATACAGCCACAGTTTGGAAACAATTATCCCACTGATTCCATGTCTTCAAAAGGAATTTCTGTGGTGGGCTCAAGCATGCCAAAGAAACATAGGTCTCCCATTCTGCTTGCCTCAAGCAAATCAAGTCATCACAACAGACGCCTCGGACTACGCCTGGGGGCCGCACATGACAGATCACTGCATTCAGGGCCAATGGTCCCAAAAAGAAAAGCACCTACACATCAATCAAAAGGAAATGCTAGCAGTAATAAATGCTATTATGGCTTTCAAAGGCCAACTATTGATAAGGACAGACAACACCACAGTGATGTGGTACATAAACAAACAGGGAGGAACCCATTCATATCCCCTGTGCAGGCTAGCCATGTCTCTTTGGAACATGGCTCTGGAATTACAAATCCAACTTCAAGCACAATTCCTGCCAGGCAAGGAAAACATGCTGGCAGACAACCTAAGCAGAAATATGACAGATCCACATGAATGGAAGTTGCATCCTCAAGTTTTTACAAAGATAATTCAAGCATGGGGAAGGCCAGACACAGATCTTTTTGTTACCCACAGAAATTACCAATTGACAAAATTCTGCTCAAGGACCTTTCATCCACAGGCCTGGAAAGTGGACGCACTCTCTTTCAGTTGGACATCAATGACAGTTTATGCCTTTCCACCTCTTCCTCTGCTGCCCAAAGTTCTATTAAAAGCCAGAGCAGACAGACCAAAGATGATTCTCATCGCTCCAGACTGGCCAAGACAACACTGGTACCCACTCCTGAGGAGCCTGACGCATTCCCCACCATGGATCCTGCCTCTAATGCCTCTTCTATTGACTCAGTACAACTTCAAAGCTCTTCACAGTCAACTGAAAACACTCAATCTAGCCGCATGGAGGATTCCTTAAATTCACAACAGACCCTACTCTCCAAGGAGGTGCAGGATGTCATTTTGGAGGCCAGAAGGCCTTCTACTAGAAAAGCCTACTCCGCAAAATGGAAGCGGTTTTGTGGCTGGAATCAGAAAAAGGGTCAGAATCCTGGAATACTGAATTTACATCAAATATTACAGTACCTAGCTGAGATGCTAAGCAGTGGACTTTCATTCTCCTCCATCAAAATCCATGCCTCAGCCATTTCTGCTCAATACAACACTGATCCTTTTTTATTCTCTCACCCTCTCTTAAGACAGTTCCTCAGAGGGGCTAAGAATATAAAACCCACAAGGAAGCAACCAGTTCCTGCTTGGGACCTCAATTTCATTCTAGAAAAACTGACCCTGCCTCCATTTGAGCCAGCTGCTTCAACAGAACTGCAATATTTGTCATGGAAAACAGCCTTCCTTCTGGCTATCACCTCAGCACGCAGGGTTTCGTAACTACAAGCCCTCATGGCTGTGCAGCCTTTCATCATTTTCCATCAGGACAGAGTTTCCTTACGAACCAACCCTTCCATTATGCCAAAGGTAGTATCCAGGGTAGCCTTGAATCAGGCTATCCACTTACCTACCTTTTACCCTAATCCACAAAGCAAAGGGTTGAGACTACTACATTCCTTGGACATTCACAGACAGCTTTGTTATTATTTGGACAGAACAAAGCCATTCAGAAAATCAGAGCAACTCTTCGTGTCCTATGCTACAGGTGCTCAAGGGAAGCCTATTTCCAAACAGACAATCTCAAAATGGATAGCCCACTGCATACGCTTTTGTTACTCTCTTCATGGTAAAACTGTACCTACAGGCATCAGATCTCACTCCACAAGGGCCACAGCTACCTCTGCAGCTTTCCTCAGGGGGGTTCCTACCAAAGATATTTTGGAAGCAGCCACTTGGAGTTCTGTACATACTTTCTCCAAGCACTATCACCTACCATTATACTCCAAATCTAGAGCAGGCTTTGCCACTGCAGTCTTGCAGGGCATCCTTGCTCCTCCTAGTTCCACTTAGTGCCTACCACCCCTTTTTTAGCTTTGGGATTCTACCCATCTGTTATGACTGCAGCTGTATGCGCAATGAACATAGTACAGATGTCCTTCATGGATGCATCTGCAGTCATAACAACAGGGTTGTCCTGTCGTCAGGCAGCCCTGCAGTCGGCCGGATTCCAAAGTCCGGGTCCGGCTTCGGCTGATGTCGCACTTCACCCGACGTCATCTCTGCTGGTCTCCGGGTATAAAGGCATCAGCCGACGCCATTTTCTCCAGTCTTTCTTGCCGCGTGGCGCCCGAAGCAGAAGCTGTTCGCAAGTGCCGGTCGGATCCAGAGATTTCTACTACCGAATACTACTTCGAAGACTTCTGAAAGCTAAGTACCCCGTTGGGGACTCTTTCTTGCCTCAGCCGATGTCAGAAAAAGTCAATAACTGTTTAACTTCTGGGAAACAAATACCTCATAAAGATTTCCACTCTTACTGTTTGCCTTGTTTAGGCCCAGACCACGACGTAGCAGCCTGTTCGGCCTGTGCTTCCTTCAACCGACGAACGCTTAGGCGTCGGTCGGAGTTTGCTGAACAGTTTTTCGGTTCTGAATTTGCGTACATTATGCCATCGGATCCTCCGACTACCCAAATTGTTAAGCGCAAAGAAAAGACCGACACTCGCGGTCCACGGTTTCGGCGAAACCATGGTAAAGCAAACCGCGAGTGTCTCGGTTTCGGCCGAAACCGAGAAAACGGTTCAAAGCACAGCTGAATCTTTGACTACTTCTGAGGTTCCTGCTACCTTACTTGAATCGGCCTCTGAAATTTTACCTACTACAGTGGCTTCTAGTGAATTATCAGACACCATCCCTTTGGATGTCTCTACCCCAGCACGTGGTGCTGCTAGGCCTCCTGCAGCCATGTCCATTAAGGCCTTTGCCAGGGCTAAAGCAGCCAAGTCTACTAAATCAGTGCCTGTTAAACCCCCCTCAACCAGGCCTACTTCTAGTTCACAAATGCTTACTCTGGCAGAAGATTTAATATCCTTAATTAGGGGATCTCAATCTCACCCAGACCGGGCCTCTCAGCCCCCAGAGAAGAGACCTAGAGCAGAGCCCCCCGAGCCTGTGTCCTCTGATGATTCTGCGGATGACTCAGATATTACAGACCAGCCTGAGGCTCCTTTCTCCAATTATGAAGACTCAGATGCTGAAGAATCCATCCCAGCTGCTTCTCCACCAGAAGAATTCTCCTTTGGGGAAACCTTACATGCCATGCGAGAACAATTCCAATGGCAGCAACAGGATTTCTCAGACTCCAGAAAAGACTTAGGACTTTTCTGCACCTTCCACAACACAGGCCCTTAGCTATACCTCCTGTCCTCCCTGTTGTGGACGATGCTTTTAATGATGTCTGCTCTGCACCAGATTCCTTACCTCCAACCCCTGCCAAACCAGACAGATTTTACAGGGTACCAGACACGCATCATCACCTATACAAGGCCCCTCTTGCAGACCCCGAAACTATATCCCAGGGGCCTAAGGCAGTAGCCTCGACCACAGCAAAAAACCCTATTCCTTCTGAAAGGGAAGCCAGGTCTTTAGGCAGATGGGGCAAAAAAGTTTATACCTCAGCTACTCTCTCAGCTAGAGCTTTAAACTGTCAGTTTCACATGATACAATACCAAGAGTTTATGCTTGATCAGTTAACTAAAAAACTATCCTCTGACGACTCTATAGATAAGAAATATGTATTAGAAATGGTAAATAACATACAACAGGTTAGTAACCATTCCTTAAAATGTGGCTATGATGCACTGGAGGCTTCATTTAGATCAGCCATGACTGGCACAGTGATAAGAAGACATGCATGGCTGAAGGAACAAGTCTTACGGATCATGTTAAAGCTAAGTTATTAGATGCTCCCATGGATAAGACCAGTTTGTTTGGTACATCTGCACAGCAGGTAATGAAGAAAATGGAAGAAAAGGCAAAATCTGTTCAAACGGTAAAAGATTTCTTGCAGGTTCAGCCCCCAAGGTTTAGCAGGAACTGGCCTGCCAAAAATTGGTCCTTTCCTGACTCCACAAGATCCCAAAGGGGCAGGAATAGACGTTCCAGAGGCAGAAACCAATCCAGAGGAGGTGCCTACAGAGGACGACAGTGGCAAGGTAATAACAGAGGCACAGATTCAGCCACTACCACTACAACAGCACAATCACAGTGACTTAACTCTACATCCGCCTACCAGGGAACAAATAGCAGCTCCATTAGGCGGAAAATTAACCTTATTTTTAAAGAACTGGCACTACATCACAAAAGACAAGTGGATTTTGCAAACCATAGACCAAGGTTACCGGTTCCACTTTCACACTCTACCAGTCAAAAGAGGAATGCCAAACCTGCCTCCAAACCAAAAAAACAGAAGCTCTACAGCAGATAATGCAATTAGTAAAGATGAGAGCTGTGGAAAGAGTGCCAATAACAGAGCAAGGCAAAGGATTTTACTCCAGACTATTCCTAGTTCCAAGAAAGGAAAAAAGTTGGAGACCTATTCTCGACCTGTCCACCTTAAATACATACATCATTGTCCCAAAATTCAAAATGCTGACCCTACAGCAACTTCTTCCCATGCTGGGCAAGGAGTGTTGGCTGGTGACTCTAGATCTCAAGGAGGCATACCTGCACGTCCCCATTCGACCAATTTGCAGAAGATACCTCAGATTTCTTGCAGGATCAGAGCATTATCAATTCTCAGCATTGCCCTTTGGCTTATCTACTGTGCCCAGAGTATTCACAAAATGCCTGGCATCAGTAATCGCCTACTGCAGACTACAGGGAATCCAAATTTATCCTTACCTGGACGACTGCCTGCTACAAGGGACAACAAAAGCAAGCTGACAACAGATTTACAAAGGGTCATTTACTTGCTACAAGCACTGGGGTACACAGTCAATTTACAAAAGTCAAGGCTGATACCATCCCAAACAAGGACATTCCTGGGCGCGGAATTGGACACTGTAAAACAAATGGCATTTCTAACCGCAGAAAAACAAAAGAACTCCTCTACTTCTTGGCTCTAACAAAACAAAACAAGTTAACAGCAAGAAAAGTCCTTCAGGCCTTGGGTTACATGGCATCATGCATAATCTTGGTTCCACATGCCAGACTACACATGAGAAAACTACAGTGGTACCTAAGGAATTTATGGTCCCAACACAGGCACAGCCTAGAAGCAGAAATTCCACTAATCCCATGCCTAAAACAGGAGTTCATATGGTGGGCACAAGCATGCCAGTCAAACCCAGGCCTACCCTTTCACAGCTATCAAGCAAGCCAGACCATCACAACAGACGCCTCAGACCTAGGATGGGGGGCTCACATGCTGGACAAATGTATACAAGGATTGTGGACGCAGGATCAACTCCACCTGCACATCAACCTAAAAGAAATGCTGGCAGTAAAACTGGCAATCCAAAATTTCAGACCATTTCTCAAAGAGGGCCATTTGATGATAAGGACAGACAACACCACAGTCATGTGGTACATCAACAAGCAGGAGGCACTCATTCATACCCCTATGCAGAATGACTTTGGAGCTTTGGAACCTGGCACTCAGCTACAACATCCAGTTACAGGCAATATTTGTACCGGGAAAGGACAATACTCTAGCAGACATATTGAGCAGAACCACATCCGATGCCCACGAATGGATGCTACACCCGGACATCTTCAAGACCATCTCAAAGAAATGGGGGAGCCCACAGATAGATCTATTCGCTTCCCCTCTCAATCACCAGCTCAAAAAATTCTGCACAAGGACATTCCACCCACTTGCTTGGAAAGTGGATTCGCTCTCCTTCAGCTGGAAAGGTCTAACAGCATATGCATTTCCACCTCTTCCCTTGATACACAAGGTATTACTAACAATCAAGGAGGAACGTCCAAGGATAACCCTGATAGCTCCAAACTGGCCAAGACAACACTGGTACCCATTACTGAGGAGCATGTCTCGGGACAACATGTGGCCAATACCCCTGATGCCTTTGATGTTAACTCAGAACAACTACAGCATCATGCATCCAAACCTAAAAACGTTGCAACTGACTGCATGGCACATCACATAGCAGCAACTAACCCAGAGCTTTCCCAAAGGGTTAAAGACATTATCCTTGAAGCCTGCAGACCTTCAACAAGAAGGAACTATGCAGGAAAATGGAAAAGGTTTGTCATTTGGAGCACTGAAAGAGGAAAAGATGTGTCAATTATAGATATGGCCAACATTTTGGAGTATCTGGCAGAGCTTCTACATACAGGCCTGTCCTATTCCTCCATCAAGATACATGCATCAGCTATTTCAGCAGAATACAGCTTTGATCCACCTGTCTTTTCACATCCTTTACTCAGGCAGTTCCTCAGAGGAATCAAGAATGTAAAACCTCCAAGGAAACCACCATTGCCAGCTTGGGATTTGAACTTTGTGCTAGAAAAATTGACACTGCACCTTTTGAACCAGCAGCTACAGCGGACCTACAGCATCTATCGTGGAAAACTGCTTTCCTACTGGCAATAACCTCAGCAAGGAGGGTCTCTGAACTTCAGGCCCTAATGGTGGTACAGCCCTTCCTAATCTTCCACCAAGATAGAGTGTCCATGAGGACTAATCCTACTTTTATGCCTAAGGTGATATCCAGAGTGTCTTTAAACCAGGCAATCCACCTACCTACCTTCTTTCCCAACCCAAAAAACAGAGGGGAAAGAATGCTGCATTCCTTGGATGTACATAGACAGTTACGCTACTACCTGGACAGAACAAAAAGTAGCAGAAAAACTGACCAGCTATTTGTAGCCTATGCAACAGGAAGGGAAGGAAAAGCAATTTCCAAACAGACAATCTCCAAATGGATAGGAAATTGCATACGATTCTGTTACTCCTTCCATGGAAAACCAATTCCACAGAACATAAGGCCTCATTCTACAAGGGCAACAGCCACTACCACAGCCTTCCTACGAGGTGTGGCAACCAAGGACATTATTGAGGCGGCTACTTGGACCTCCGTGCATACATTTGCCAAGCATTATAACTTACCTTTGTACTCCAGATCCCGAGCAGGGTTTGCCACTGCTGTGCTGCAAGGGATCCTAACCACACCATAATCAAAATTTTTCCTCCTCCCTTAGTTGGCTATGGTATTCTACCCAGTTGTTATGACTGCAGATGCATCCATGAAGGACATAGTACAGTTTTGTACCTACCATAAATGTAGATGTCCGAACTGGATAGCATCTGCAGTCAGGATTACCCTCCCTCCTTCCCCTCTGTGGTACTCCTAGGGTATTTACCCTCTTGATAGCTAGCTAGTGGGGGGAGTCTCTTATGGTGTATTTGTTTGTATATATGTACATACATGCTTATTTTCTGAGTTTGCCTTCTATCCATTTTGGAAACATTGGCATTTATCCAAAAATTAGCCTTCCAGGAAGGGCAACTGGCATCTGGGGCAAGAAACACTGAAGAAAATGGCGTCGGCTGATGCCTTTATACCCGGAGACCAGCAGAGATGACGTCGGGTGAAGTGCGACATCAGCCGAAGCCGGACCCGGACTTTGGAATCCGGCCGACTGCAGGGCTGCCTGACGACAGGACAACCCTGTTGTTATGACTGCAGATGCTATCCAGTTCGGACATCTACATTTATGGTAGGTACAAAACTGTACTTTTTGTACCTACCATAAATGTAGATGTTCGAGTTTTAATACAGCTGCAGTCCAGGTTTCCCTCCCTCCTTCCCCTCTTGGGACAGGCCTAATGGCTAACACCCCCTCATACAACCTGATTGGGGTATTCTTTTATGGTGTATTTGCTTGCAACTACTGTTTTTTTTTATTATATTGCATTGCATTGCATTATTACATAAATTTATGTTTTGCCTTCCTTCTGGGGGGCACCTGACATCTGGGGCAAGAAAAACTGAAGAAAATGGCGTCGGCTGGTTCTTTTATACCCCTGTCGCACTGACGTCAGGGAAGAAGCGACGACATCCGACGCCGGACCTAGACTTTGGAATTCGGCCGACCGAGGACCCGCCTGACGGCAGGATAACCCATCTGTTATGACTGCAGCTGTATTAGCACTCGAACATCTACATTTATGGTAGGTACAAAACTGTACTTTCTCTGCACTGCCCTTTGGCTTATCTACTGCGCCCAGGGTCTTCACAAAGTGCCTGGCACCAGTGATTTCATTTTGCAGGCAAAGAAACATTCAGATTTATCCTTATCTGGATGATTGTCTAATTCAGGCAGAGGACAAGGACACTCTTCTACAACGTCTGGCATTTGTAAAAAGGCTTCTAACATGCTTAGGGTACACCATAAATGAAAAGAAATCACAACTGGTACCCTCTCAAATTACATTCCTGGGTGCAAGCTTGAATACAGCTGCCCAGATGGCTTACCTCACGCCAGACAAACAAATTCAAATGATAACATACTTCAAACAAGTGGCCACAAAAACCCAGCTATCTGCAAGATAAATTCTGCAGGCTTTGGGGTTCATGGCATCCTGCATTCTACTAATTCCATATGCAAGACTGCATATGAGGAAACTTCAGTGGTACCTAAAAAGCTTATGGAGTCAACATTGTCACAGCCTGGAAACAATGATTCCTCTCATTCCTTGCCTGCAACAGGAGTTCCTTTGGTGGGCAGAGGCCTGTCACCAATGCATGCAAGGGACTGTCATTCATTCTACCCCATGCCACCCAAACACTGACTACAGATGCATCAGACTATGCTTGGGGGGCCCATCTGGCAGGGAGATGCATTCTGGGCGAATGGAGCCCAAATGAAATGCACCTGCATATCAACCAGAAAGAAATGCTAGCTGTACAGAATGCTCTGACAGCTTTCAAGGACTTCCTTCATCCAGGACAACTACTGATAAAGACAGACAACACCACAGTTTTATGGTACATAAACAATCAGGGGGGGGTACCCACTCCTACCCCCTTTGCAGACTAGCCATGGTCTTGTGGAACACAGCCTTGACTTACCAAGTACATCTACAAGCTTAATTCCTGCCAGGAAAGCAAAATACTCTGGCAGACGACCTAAGCAGAAGTCTTATGGACCCACACGAATGTAAACTGGATCCACAAATCCTCAGCATGTTGACACGAAAATGGGGGAGCCCAGACAGATCTTTTTGCCTCTTCCCCCAGAACTACCAGTTAGACAAATTCTGCACAAAAATTCATCACAAAAAAGCTTGGAAAGTGGATGCTCTATCCTTCAGCTGGAAAAACCTATCAGTCTATGCCTTTCCCCCTCTGCTCTCCATGGTTTTAATAAAAGTCAGACAGGAAAAAACAAAAATGATTCTGATTGCTCCAGACTGGCCCCGCCAACACTGGTACCTGCTTCTAAGGAATATGTCACACCTTCCTCCATAGTACTTGCCTCAGACACCTCATGTATTGTCTCAGCAGGGCTATCAAATTCTGCACACTCAGCTCCAAACTCTGAATCTTGCAGCATGGCTAATCAACTAATTTCACCAATCACATCTCTCAGTAAACCTGTGATGGATGTCATTTTGGAGGCTCAAAGGCCTAGTACTAGAAAATCTTATGCTGATAAATGGAAGATATTCTGTGCCTGAAACCAAGCACAAGGAATAAACACAGCAATGCCCAATATTCCTCAGATTTTGCAATATTTAACTGAGATGCTTCACAAGGGCCTATCTTTTTCTTCTGTAAAAATCCATGCCTCTGCCATCTCTGCTCATTACAACCTTCTCTTTTTTTCTTATCCCCTGCTAAAGCAGTACCTCAGAGGGGCCAAAAATTTGAGACCTCCCAGGAGAGCACTGACTCCTGCATGGGACCTCAAATTTGTGCTGGCAAAACTCACCCTACCTCCTTTTGAACCAGCTGCTACTGCAGACATAAAATTTCTTTCTTGGAACACAGCCTTTCTTTTAGAAGTCACTTCAGCTAGAAGGATTTCAGAACTACAGGCTCTCATGGCAGTGGAGCCTTTCATTATCTTTTACCCGGACAGGGTGGCCCTCAGGACCAATCCTTCTTTTATACCTAAGGTAGTATCCAGTGTGGCTCTTAACCAGACCATTCATCTGCCAACCTTTTTCCCAAATCCGCAGAACAAGGGGGAGTGGATTCTGCATTCATTGGATGTACACAGACAACTAAGATTCTACTTAAACAGGACAAAATCTCTAAAAAAAGTCTTAGCAACTACTGGTGGCATTTGCTGCAGGGGCAGAGGGGAAGGCTATATCAAAGCAGACTATATCAAAATGGATAAGCCATTGTATTTGTTTCTGCTACATGCATCATGGTAAACCTGTCCCTAAGGGGGTCAGATCCCATTCCACCAGGGCTGCATCTACTTCTGCAGCTTTTCTTAGAGGGGTTCCTACCAGAGACATTCTAGAAGCTGCTACTTGGAGCTCAGTTCATACATTCACAAAACATTACCATTTACCTCTGTTTTCTAAATCCAGGACATGCTTTGCCACTGCTGTCCTGCAGTGCCTTATAGCTGCTCCTAATGCTGTAGAATTCCATCCTCCCATCCATATCTTTGGGATTCTACCCAAGTGTAATGACTCCAACAGTGAAACACGAAGAACATAGTACAGTTGTGTACACTTACCATAAATGTAGATGTTCGAGTGTATTCACTGTTGCAGTCCAGGTTACCCACCCTCCAGCCCCCTTTCTTCTCTATTATTATACCTCTTCTTTCCTTCACTATGCTCAAAAGCCTTTGTGGTGTATTTGCTTTTAGTTGGATGTAAATTTTTTGTGTTCTAAAATACATGCATATATATATATATATATTTGCTCCCCATTTGGGGGGCACCTGACATCTGGGGCAAGAAAAACTGATTAAAATGGCGTTGGCTGCATATTTTATACCCCTGACGACCTGACGTCATGGAAGAGGAGACAGCAACCGATGCAGGACCCAAGACTTTGTTATTCAGCCCGACTGAGGGCAACCTGCCAGCAGATTACCCAAATGTAATGAATGCAACAGTGAATACACTCGAACATCTACAATTATGGTAAGAATACACAACTGTACTTTTTTAGGAGCCCAAAGTCAGTTTTGGAGAAGTTTTTCCTGGTGCTTACCTTGTATGGGTGAGATGTGGATTTCCATGGTGATTAGTTTGTGGTCGGATCTGACCAGGGAGGAATTAACTATTGGTATAGAGCAATGGTTGCTCATGTGATGAACTCCAGGAAGTGTTGGGCCAGTGTATTGGTGCATGAGTAGTTTCCTCAGTTGATGGGAAGGGTAGTTGAAGTCACCTAGTATGAGAGTGTTGGGTTAGACCCTAATAGTTTCCAGGGTGCTTAGGAACATGGAGTGAGAGTCTTGGGGCATGGTTGGGGACCTGTAGCAGGCTACGACCTGAATCGCTGTCTTACCCAGTGTTAGCTGCACTTGAAGTATCTGAGGTTAATGGGGAGGAAAGAGAAAATAATCAGAAAGAAAACATGTATAAGCATGACATAGAAGGATAAACACAACAGGCACAAAACATTCAAAGAATTCAGGAACAGAATAATAAAGATAAAAACATTCAAGGGAGTGATGAGGGTACAGTCTAGGTCTTTTGTCTATTTTGTTTTGTTTTATTTTTTTTTTTTATTTATTTCAATTTTATAACCAGGTAAGTGGACTAGTCATCAGATCTTGTGACCCATGACAGCAGGTTGAAGCATATGATACTTACATCAGCAAATTTGGTCATCATTTGCAATAGCAGTAAAAAGGAACCGTTGTAATTTACACTTATAAAATATGCATATTATATACATTTGAAATAACCATGATTAAACAAGTTGTGTACTTGCTCAACTTTCTACATAGTGACATTAATCAATACATACATGGTGGCAAACTCTGATTGCTTATTATCATCCAGAATGCAAGTGCAACCAGTGTGACAGAAAGTTCTGGAACAGGAAGACAGTCAAGATATTGTGGTGGAGGGGAAGCTAGGAGGATGATCAAACAGAAAAAAATGGTAAAAGAAGAAAAATGTGATTGAAAACTGCATCTTTAAACAAGTAAGGAGACTGAGCTGGTTAGAAGAAATGTGTGTACTTTCGCTGTGTAAGATTTTTTGGTAATGAGGGAAGGAAAAGATTCAAAAGACTAGTAAAAGGAAAATGTACGTTTTGGTGAAGTAGAATAGTGGTGGACGGTTATACTGGATGAGTAAAGAACAGGAGTACAGGTGTGGACTGAGGAACTTAAATGCAGTGTGTGCTACAGCTTGATTGGATAAGGAACCTGCAGAATTGCATTTCTGCACTGCTTGGTTGGAAGTGAAAAGTAATTTGTGTAGAGAATTTTAGTTACAACTTCGAAAAGTATTAGCAGAACCTGATTATGTAATAGGAAGCACAGTATAAGTTAGTAGTAATGGGAGATTTTGGTAATGTAGCTACTATTTTTGTATTTGATAATTGCAAGTAATAGGATATGATTGTATGAAAATAAATGCAGCAGACTGAGCGATTAGAAGTGCAAAGAGAGGATAGGAACATTATGTTAAGATTTGTGGTCCTCGCTGTGCTGGATGGATGTGTAAAGAAAATGATTGGAGAAAAAGAAGATAAAATGACTGCTGTGAAGTAATAAGGAAAACAAAATGTTACTTATAAAGGAAATGATGGAGACAAAGGGGTGAACTTTACAAAAGGAATGAAGTGCACCACTTGTTAGAAGGAAAAACGAAAGGCATACAGAATACAGTTGATGAAAAAGAGAAGTGTTAAAATAATGAGAAAAGGTTGGTGTATATATAGAAAAATATCTAACTAGAAGGTTTAGAGAAGTGGAGTAAAAAGGTGAGAAAAGAATTGTGGGAAATTGAATTATGCTAGGTAAAATAAAGGTATAGTATAAAACTTTTGAGACAAAGTATTGCAGGAATAGACAATGAATGTAATACATAGTAAGGCCTTACCAGAGATCGTGACAACTCGACACTGTAAAACTCTGCTGCCAATCATGAGCATGGACAGGTGATCTGCTGTGGCGACCCCTAACCGGGAAAAGCCAAAAGAAGAAGTGAAACATATAATGAATTACTGTTTGAATTGTGGTTAAATAGAAATAAGCGGCTGTGATCTGTTATTTTGACAGCCTACTCATTGAGAACAAGCTTCTTAAGTTGAATGTGTTAATGGCAGCTCATTGAAAAGCCAGCAAATCTCAAAACCACATTTTGACTTGAAAGTAAAATAAGAAAAGCATTTTTGCAAGGGGCAAGACTCCCCCAACACACACCATTTTTGCACAATGTCCTCCACACCATTGTCTACTTAACTCTGAGATTGCATTATCATAGAGAAAGGGGAATAATACTCCAGTCTTTCTCACTCTACAGAGAAACCAATCTCTGTATAGAGAAGTTCTGTCTGATCGAAAAGGCTCTCATATTGCCCGTCAAGAAAATGGACTACTACTAAGTAATTGTATAAGAGTTATTAAATGTGCAAATAAAAAAGGTGCTCCAAACAATACTAAAACTGCCATCATGTAACATTAATTCACACAGACGTCAGAGCTTTCTGTAGAATAATGTAGACTAAACTTGTTATAAAGCTGGAGCATAAATTTGAGGGCTGCTCTGTGTCATAGAAGATTAAAGCTCTGACTGTCGCAGGCAGCCTGACCTTAAGTAGCAGCTCAGGTGCCTGTTGGAACTGATGGGGAAGATGAGAATGAGAAGATGCTGCTTGTTGACACACCCTGAGGGGAGGGAAGCAGCTTTGGCTTGTCACACACGACACCTAACTGGATAATTGAAGATCAAGCTCATGCCGGCATGTGTGGAAGCTTAGAGGAACAAGTAAGAGATGCTGTGGGGAAGGGGACAGGTGTTGCTCTGAGGAAGATGGTAGGATACCCTGCAGCACCAGCAAAGCTGGTCCACTATCTACCACCCATGAGCTCATGGGGATTCCCAGGCAAGAACAGATGGGCCATAGGGCTTTTGCTTGCTTGGGAATCTTTGGCTAATGAGACTGTGGAATGAATGGGCCTGTCGGATGCAGGTAGAGTAGTCATTTGGCTCAGTTGTACAAGCATGCAAAAAAAGTACTTATAGAGACTGTATGAATGTGTAAAAAGGGTAGGGGAAGTAAGTTATGGCACTACAGAACGGAATGGGAAAAAAGGGCAGGGGAAGTAAATTATGGGATTATGGAATGGGAAAAAAGTATTGAGAAAGTAAGATGTTAAGTTGTCTATTTCGCCTTCATTCTTGCTGGTTGGTTCGGAGCCGAGGGGAGCCGATCCTCTCCTCCGACTTGGCCATCTTCAATAGCTCGAGAGCTGTTTACTGGCCTGAGACTACCCCATATCCCATGATGCCTGGCGCTAGCTACCCAGATCTCGTTTGCCGCTTCAGACTGCGAGGTTGTCTTACTGGCTCAGGCTCGTATACTTTGTTGTATTTTTTCTAATTTTACTACAACTTTCTTGTTAGTGTACCTAATTACTTAGTTGTAGTATTCCTCAAGCTAGATTCCCTAGATATCTTTTATCGCTCTTGTTTTTCTTGAAAACTCGTTTTAGTTAGAGAGTTTTCCTCACCCCTCCCCCTCCCTTCCTTTAGTGGTAGCCGTTTAAGTTAGAGGCTAACCCTTTTTTGTGTCTTTCTCTAGTAAAAAAAAAAAAATATATATATATATATATATATATATATATATATATATATATATATATAGTATAGATCGTTTTTAGGTAGTGTCAGTAGTAGTAGACTTGCTTAGTTTTTCAGTGTGTGTTAGCTGTATAGTTTAGTTTATTATACCTGCTAACTTGTTTTTTTTTGTTTGTGTGTGTGTGTGTGTCCGTGTCTTCTCCTTGGTGTGTGTGTGTGTAATATCATGTCCAAGGATACTAAAGTGTCCGGATTCAAGAAGTGTGACTCATGCTATCAGAAGATGTCTTTGACAGATGGTCACACTTCTTGTGTCTACTGTCTGGGAGCGGTGCACCTGCAGGACTCTTGTTCGGTCTGTCATGCTTTCAGCCCAAGGGTCCTGCAGGAGCGCAAAAATAAGTTAATCCTTCGGGGTTTGCTTAAGCCACAGGATTCACCAGCTAAGGCTCAGCCTGCGAAATCCTCCAAGCCACCCAAGTCTTCAGCTCCAAGTACTGAGCTGTCGTTGGGTGAAGCACCACCATCCTCCTCGGCTTCAGCCGGAGCCGATGTGCCTCCCTCACAGTCGGCTCCAACACGGACCTCGGAGCCGTCCGTGAGTCGAAAGAGATCTAGGTCTCACTCCTTGGAGTCGATACGCTCGTCTCCACGGTCATCTCTGCTCCAGTCGGAGTGCAGTCATAAGTCCTCCCACTCCTCTCGGTCCTCCAGACTTTCAGATCATGATTTGGAGAAGAGTGGTCAGCAGGTTGCTGAAATCACAGGCCCTAAAAAAATGTTGTCCAGCCCCCCTCATCAGGTGTCAGCTCCGTCCACTTCTGCAAATATTCCTCCTCCGACTCCTCCCTTGAGTTCGGAGCCAGAGTTCGTTGGGGTTTGAGTCGTGGAACCGTCTGCTCTGATACCTTCTCCTTCAGTTCCGTCGTCAGGTCCGATCCCATCCTTGGTGGGATCTGGGCGCTGGGACTCCCTCGTCAGCTCCGAGGGGGTGAGTGGCATCGGACCCTTGTCTGACCCCGCTCTCCCCCTCGGAGCTTCGGCGCAGATGAGCTCGGCTCCTACATCGGCTTCAGAACTGTCCCCCTCGGTGCGGGGAGGGATTCCGATTTCTTCAGAACCGGAGCCTTCTTTGCGTCCAGGCAAGGACGCCTTTGAGGTCACGAGGAGTGTACTGACTCCTGAGCCAGTCCCACGATCAACCCCATTGGCTCCTCCCCCTATGGTGCCTGCATCTGCCCCTCCTCCTGACCCAAAGCTGGGGAACCAGTGCTCCAGGGCACCCCTTTGGGTGTTTCTCTTCTGAGGCTGATCACTCAGAGGAGCGACCTCATAAGAGGAAGCACGTTGACTCCCCTGAGTCTGTCACATCAGATACTGACTTAGAGGATTTGGAAGGGTCCCCGAGATCCCCCTCTGAAGATGTCTCCTTTTCAGACATCCTTGAAATCCTTAAGCAGAGGGGGAACTGGAATACCCTAGCCCCTTCCGAGGATGAGTCTGTATTTCTGGATGCGTTTGGTTCCCGACCCTCTACACCTCCTGGGTGTCTCCGCCTTTCAACCACTTATGTCTATGGTGGCTCGGTAGGCGTGGTCAGCTCCAGACACAGTGGAACCAACTCCCAGGAGAACTGCTAAATTTATAACTGCACCTCAGGACAAACAGTTTTTGTCTCAGGACGTACCTGTTGATGCCATGGTGGTCGCAGCAGCCACAAAGAAGGAGTTGGCAGAAGCTTCGTCATCTGTCCATCCTCCTAACAAGGAGTCTAGGACTATGGACAGATATGGGAAGCAAATGTTTGCTTCAGCGACATTCTCTATGAAGTCTCTGAATTATTTGTGCCATTTCACCCGCCTTCAGAGGGATCTCCTTAAAGGGCTTGGAGATGCCCTCCAAGATCCATCAGCTGTGGGGGCTCAAGCTAAGGTGGCCTCCTAGCTGGCGACTCTGAATTCAGTTGTTAACTCCTCCATGAGGCTCATTTCTTATGCAGCCGATGGTGCGAGTAGAGCCGCAGGCACAGGCGTCGCCCTTAGGAGGCATGCATGGATGCGGCTATGTAATTTTGTGGAACCCTTCAGAGCATCTTTCACCAATACCCCCTTTGATGGCTTCGCTCTCTTTGGACCACAGGTGAAGGACACACTAACCAGGTGTGAACAGGAAGACAAGACTCTCTGTGCCATGGGAGTCCATTTTTCCACTCCTTCCAGACCATACCCCCAAGGGTCAGAAGAGTGGAAAAATGTGATTCCGTAAATCCCAGGGAGCCTTGCCTGACACACGTGGTGAGTTCCCCTCCAGGGGCAGAGGAGGGAACATTAACAGACGCCACCCTCGTGGCAGGGGGGGGTCCGCAGAACCAGGGCAGCAGAGAATGCTTCTCTTGAGAAGCCCTTTCAGCATCCCTGAAGGGTTGCCCGACTGCCCGCCTCTGGAGGCAGTCGGGGGAAGACTTTCGCTGTACCCCAAAGCCTGGCAAAATCTAACTCAAGACAAGTGGGTACAGTCAATCATATCCGGAGGTTGCAGAATTCCCTTTGCTCAACCCCTGTTATCGTCATACAAGTCCCTTCCAGATGTTCCACCCAATCTAAGGGACCAAGCAGCCAAAGAAATTTCAAAGCTGCTACACAAAAGGGTCATCCAGGAAGTCCCAGCAGACCAGATCGGATCCGGAACTTACTCAAGGTTCTTTTGGTACCAAAAAAGACAGGGGACTGGAGACCCATTCTGGATCTCAGCAGACTAAACAGGTCTGTACAAATAACAAAGTTTCGGATGGTCACGCTACAGTCAATTCTACCCTTTCTGGGTCAGGACAATTGGATGTGCTCTGTAGATCTTCAGGATGTGTACTACCACATCAAAATGCACAGGTGCTCCCGAAGTTTCTTTCGCTTCCGGCTGGGAGCCAGTCATTCAGTTCAGAGCTCTGCCCTTCGGTCTCACCACAGCCCCCAGGGTGTTCACCAAATGTATGGCAGTGGTTACGGCTCACCTGAGACGTCAGGGATTCCAGGTGTTTCCATATCTAGACGACTGGCTCCTCACTGCTTCCACCAGGCATCACCTCCTGCAAACCAGGGACTACACTATCAAAACTTGCTCCAGGCTAGGTATCACAATAAATTTTGAAAAATCTGTATTGTTGCCCTGTCAGCATATCACTTATATTGGCGCAAATCTAAATACCAGGAACATGTTTGCCTACCTTCCACCAGACAGGGTATCACTAATTCGCAAACAAGTACAGAACTTATTAACATGCAAAATGATTCAAGTCAGGTTCGTCCTCCGAACACTGGGTTCCATGGCATCAGCAATTCTTCTTGTCCCCCTGGCCCGTTTTCACATGAGAATCCTCCAGTGGCTTCTATTCACACAGTGGTCCTTCCAACAGCTTCCCATGTCTCACAAGATTATGATCACAGAAGCATGCAAGAAGCACCTCGGTTGGTGGATGGTCTCCCCACCAGTGGCCCAGGGCAGACCATTTGTGCCATCCCCTCCAGTTGCCACAGTAACCACGGATGCCTCCCTGATAGGGTGGTGGGGCATTATCAGGGCAGGACAGTCCAAGATACCTGGCAGCCTCACGAGTACCATTTGCATATAAATGTCTTGGAGATGAGAGCTGTGCTTTTAGCGTTGCAAGCCCTTCAGGACTCTCTCCCTCCCGGGACCATTGCAATCCAAACGGACAATATGTCAGTGGTATGGTACATCAACAAGCAGGGCGGGACCAGATCCTATCCTCTATGTCGAGAAGCACTCAGACTCTGGCAGTGGGTGATCTCTTCCCAACGTTTTCTGATTGCAATGCACATCCCTGGGAGTTCCAACGTCATTGCAGACAGGCTTAGCAGAGCAATTCTCATGCCTCACGATTGGTCTCTGAATCAGGTAATTGCGGAACAAATCTTTCGGAAATGGGGTCAGCCTTACTGCGACCTGTTCGCCACACCTTTCAACAGCAAGTGCAGCAATTTCTTTTCCCTTCTTCCACTTCCCAGCCACTCCCCCAGAGACGCTCTAGTCCACGATTGGCCTCAGGGACTTCTTTACGCTTTTCCTCCATTTCCCCTTATACCCAAACTCATACAGAGAGCAACTGCGTTGGGTTGCAAAATGATCCTCATTGCCCCCTACTGGTCTCGACAGATATGGTTCCCATTCCTGCATCATTATCTCCTTGGGCAGCCTTGGATTCTGGATCCTATTCCAGATCTACTGATTCACCAATCGGGCAGACTGCATCAATCCCTTCAAACACTCCAGCTCACGGCTTGGTTGCTCCACTTCTAACCTTAGCCAGGCTTCCTAATATTTCCTCCTCTGTGCGGGAAATTATTATCTCATTGCACAAATCCACAACTAGGAAATCTTATGCTAGCAAGTGGAAACGTTTTTCTTGCTGGGCAGAGGCTAAAAATATAGATCCCTTTTCAACCCCTGTCCACGAGATTCTGGAATTTTTAGCAGAACTCTTTCATTCTGGTTCCGCTTATCAGGGTTCAGTTAGCTGCCATTTCGAACTTTCACATTGGGTTGTCTTCCAATAACATCATGTCTCATAAGCTGTGTAAAGCCTTCCTCAAAGGAACCACTCTGCTTAGGCCCCCAGTGAGGGATCCTCCACCTCCGTGGGATCTAAACTTGGTGCTAGCTTCCCTAATCTTGCCACCTTTTGAACCTGCAGCATCTTGCTCCATTAAGTTGTTATCCTAGAAGACTCTCTTTCTGGTAGCCATTACCTCTGCCAGATGTGTTTCAGAGCTTCAGGCTATATGTACTCGTCCCTCTTACTTAGTTTTCCATAACGATAGGGTTGCTCTAAGGACCAATCCTTCCTTCCTTCCTTCCTAAGATCTGTACACAAAATAATTTGAATCAGTCCATAGACCTTCCTGTGTTCTTTCCTAATCACACCAGTAACGTAGAATATAAATTGCACCAGTTGGATGTTCACAGACAGCTGCATTTTTATTTGCATAGGACAAAGGACATCAGGAAATCCGACCAACTCTTCATTTCCTATGCTGAGGGCAGACAGGGCCTTCCGGTCTCAAAGGTAACATTATCTAGGTGGTTGTCTTACATTATTTCATTCATTTACCAACTGAGAAACAAAAAATTATCTACCAGACCTAAAGGCCACTCTACTATGGCACTGGCTACCTTGGTGGCCTTCCAATCTAGGTTACCCATGGAATCTATCTGTGCAGCTGCTACATGGGCTAACCCACACACCTTCATTTCTCATTACAAATTAGACATTGCTTCCAGAAACAGAGCTGATTTTGGTTCCACTGTTCTGAAGAGTCTGTTCCATTGAACCACCCAGGATAGTAGGTGCTAGGGACACTGTCCCAACCAGCAAGAATGAAGGCGAGATAGACAACTTAACATTTAGAAGTTATGTACCTACCATAACGTTCCATGTTAGTTGTCGTCTTCTCACCTTCTTTTTTGCGTCCCACCCTCCATCCCCCTATCCTAGTGGATCGAGAGGAGCTCCCTTATTTAGATTTCATTGGCTGAACCTTCTCTGGTTGTCCTTTCTGCTTAGATAGCTTCATAGTTAGGTCCAAGGGGTTACTAGGGCAGAATTCTTCCTTAGTTATGTCTGGAATAGCTTTTTCAAACGAAATCTGGGTAGCTAGCGCCAGACATCATGGGATATGGGGTAGCCTCGAGCCAGTAAACAGCTCTCAAGCTATTGAAGATGGCCGAGTCGGAGCCGAGGATCGGCTCCGAACCAACCAGCAAGAAAGAAGGCGAGAAGAAGACAACCAACATGAAACGTTATGGTAGGTACATAACTTCTTTTTATGGGACTATGGAATGGGAAAAAAGTATAGAGGAACTAAGTTTTGGGACAGTGGAATGGTATAAAAGGGTAGAGGAAAAAATTATGCGACTATGGAATGGGGAAAAAGGGTAGAGGAAGTAAGTTATGGGACTATGGAATAGAATGAGGAAAAAAGATAGGGGAAGTAAGTTATGGGACTATGGAATCGGAAAAAGAGTAGGTGAAGTAAGTTATAGGACTACAGAGTAGAATGGGAAAAAAGGTAGGGGAAGTAAGTTGTGGAATGAGAAAAAAGGGTAGTGGAAGTAAGTTACATACTATGGAATGGAAAAAAGGAAAGGGATAGTAAGTTACGACACTACCGAATGGAATGGGAAAAAAGGAAAGGGAAAGTAAGTTACGACACTACCGAATGGAATGGAAAAAAAGGAAAGGGAAAGTAAGTTACGACACTACCGAATGGAATGGAAAAAAAGGAAAGGGAAAGTAAATTATGACACTACCGAATGGAATGTGAAAAAAGGAAAGGGAAAGTAAGTTACAACACTACCGAATGGAATGGAAAAAAAGGAAAGGGAAAGTAAGTTACGACACTACCGAATGGAATGGAAAAAAAGGAAAGGGAAAGTAAATTACGACACTACTGAATGGAATGTGAAAAAAGGGAAAGTAAGTTACGACACTACCGAATGGAATGAAAAAAAAGGAAAGGGAAAGTAAGTTACGACACTACCGAATGGAATGGAAAAAAAGGAAAGGGAAAGTAAATTACGACACTACCGAATGGAATGTGAAAAAAGGAAAGGGAAAGTAAGTTACGACACTACCGAATGGAATGTGAAAAAAGGAAAGGGAAAGTAAGTTACGACACTACCGAATGGAATGTGAAAAAAGGAAAGGGAAAGTAAGTTACGACACTACCGAATGGAATGTGAAAAAAGGGTCGGGGGAACTAAGTAATGGCACTACATCTGGTGGCTTGCCCCTGAAAATATCCCAGAGAAAGCTCAAAATGAAATAAGTTAGGGAAGGTATTTTGGTGTCAGTATTAAATGTAAGATGGATTTAGAGAAAATTAGGAATACAAGGTTTGAGAGAAGTATAAACAAATGCTGTGTGTTATGTTTTCATTATAAGGATCACCACCGTAGTAGTATTCACGTTATATGAGGAATAGCATCTGTCTAATATTGGACCACACTCCCAAAGCTTTGGATACTTTTCACTGACTGGTCTTCAAATAATGTCAGGTAGAAAGAAGACAGCAACCTTTTCTATTTTTGCTGTGATACAGATAGTCCCTTATCAGAGTGCAGCAAAGATTCTGGTTCTTATTCACCCTCATCTCCTCAGCTAATGATCTGCTGCTACCAGCTCGTATCTTCATTAATCAGGTTGATCAGCTCCTCCTTGGCTACTTACCTAGTGTATGTCCAGAACTTGTGGGGAGAACAAGGCTGTTGGCATCACCTCATAATGCTGCCTAGGAATATGTCCTAACTCTTGCCCCCATTGCATCATGCTCATAAGCTTTGTAAATACTACCCTGAGGAGGTGCATACATATTTTTTTATGCCCAACCTCCCAGCTAAGCATAATACTGCATATGCAAATGGGGGGGAACCCACCAGGTTCGTACACTGCTTTGTGCACTGAGCCTATGCTGCCACCCCTCCCAAGATGAACAAGGTAATATCTGCTGGTCAGTCCCGTACTATCCCTAAAGCCCCAGCAGCATCCTTGCCACTAGTCGGACACTGCTTATCTGGGAGACAGTAAGGCCTTTATTCTTCTGTGATATGGGTCTGAAATTTTTGCTTTTCCTGACTGTTTGTGTGTTGTGTCAGGTGTACTGATAATGCCTAGCCTTGAATTTCTGAGTACTTGCTCTTTTGTTTGAAAAAGCTCACAGTGTCCCAAGACGTAGCTCACCAAAAGAATTTTTACCTCGAGTGCCTTTTCTTTCTGAATGAGCAGCATAGAACACAAAAGCAAGGAGTGTTCCATTGTGGGGAAAGGGCACTTAGAAGTAGAACTAAAACTATAAAGGCTTACCCAGAACATGAGACGTAAGTCTCCAATAGTGCATGTAATTCTCATCCCTGTAACATCGGCAGGGCCTTCCTTTGGCATAGTTTCAAAAAATGTAAAAAAAGCTGTAGGAATGTTAATAAACCTGATAAGGTTGTTTCCTGGGAAGGAGGTAAAGTACATGAGGAGTAAGTAACCCTATTACCCTTCCTAGCCCTCAAGACTGCAGTTCAGTGAAGATGCCATTTGGCAAGCCTCTATGTCATCTAAATCACAGCCATTTACCATTGTCCTGCCAGAAACTGACAGTGGGATAGTGGCTTCTTTTATAGACCAGGATTCCATTCTCTGTCACACAGCCAGAGGGTAATTGCTAGCTCCTAGCTGTAGGCCAACACTGGGTGAGGCTTAAGAATGCACAGAGGAAGTTGTCTTCAATTTTATTTGTGAAACATAAGGCCCATCAGCTTCTGTTTCTGTTTTTTTAAAATATCAGGGCCTTGGGGCAGGAGTCAGAACTAGGAATGGCAATCCACTTCACCTGCAGCTAGGTTCTCATCAATGAGCACCTAGGAAACTTAGCTGCTGTTGTAGAATGGTGGACAATGCTTAATATTTGTACTAAAACCAATACGTTGTCAGGCAGTTTTCTCACTTGATGCAAGAAAAGATTGAGAACTGGCCACCACTAATTTGTCGAGCAAAGAAAAAGGTAACGGGGAAGAGAATAACGACCCCAGAAGCTTTAACGGTCAGTAAACGTTTTCCTCAGTACAGAGATGGGGATGACTTTGATAGTTTTATTAACATTCTTGAGACGATATGTAGACAATGTGATGTTGACCGTGAGCTCTGGGTTCGGCTCCTGACTCACTTTCTCCATGTAAAACTTACACCTGAGGAATATAGAAAATAGTATCGTGAACGTAGACAAAAGGCAGATGAAAGTGTATGTGATTATGTTGCTGACTTGAGTACTTAGGTTCACAGATGGGTGAGTGGGTGTCTGATCACCAGTTCTGAGGGACTGGCAGACCTTTTTGTGAAGGAAAAAGCCCTCGGTACTTTGCCTGATGACATGAGTGTCTGGTTAGCAGACCGTGAGTGCAACTGTGCAGAGGAGTTGGGGAGAAAAGGAGATTTCTAATTGGCAAGCAGAGCACCACTACATAGGAAAGGGATACCCAGTGCAGCACATGGATATAAGGTAGCCCATGGGGAGCAGTTTAAACCACTCCAACAGAGTACACCAGTAACGGGGGGGACCTACTAATCCAAGTGCATGATTAGGGATTAGATGTTTCAAGTTTATGTCATCACATTGTTTAAGACCCTTTACCAACCAACAAATACTCCCATACTTTCTACCCTCATCACCCCCTATACCAATCTAAAGACCTTACAATCATCACACAAACTGCTTGTAAATATTACAGAATCCAACAACAGAGCTGGGGACTCTCTCTTCTCTACTACTGTTGGAAAATCCTGGAACCTACTTCCCCATGAACTTACCTCACTGCCCTCTATATCACTTTTCAAAAGTAAACTCAAACTCTTCCTCAAATCACACTGGTTATGCCCCTGTACAAAGTCTGACACCCTTATTTGCATCTTCTTGAAGCTTAAGATCATTGAGACTACCTTTTACTATAGTAACTATTGTTTATCATGCCTCTTTTCTTGTATTATGTAACAACCTATTGTCTATGTTTTTAACTGCATTACTCTGTACTATGAATTGATTGTCTAGCTTATATGATAATCTCTGAATGTATTCCTTTAAAATTCTTTTTACCTGTTAATAATGTTTATGAATGTTGTGTGTATATGAGCTGTTTGTTTGTTTTTGATATCTGTTCTCTTGGAGCTTATCTCCCCGGGCCTCTACTGAAAATGGACATATATCCAGTTAGACTAGTCCGGTCAACAAATGTAAAATAAAATAAAAAGTGTAACCAGAGGGGACACATAGCAGCCAAATGTCCATTGAGGCAAAGTGAGAAACAAGGTGGTGGGCCAGTAAGTGTGGATAAACTGCCAGTAGTAAGTTGTTTAGAAACAACTGGGCTGCCAGATTATCGCTAACAGTTATATCCTATCTTAGTAGATGGTAAACAGGTAACTGCTAAGAGGGATACAGCTTCTGATATAACCATTGTGATGCTTGCAGTGGTTGGAGAAGAGTGGTACTTGCTTGGGCAGTCCACTCCAGTCAGAGCATTGGGAGTGACCCCGTTTTAAATACCTTTGGCTAGGGTTCATCTTAACTGGGAGGGTGGAAGAGGAAGCAAGCAAGTAGGTGCGTTTCAGGATATTCCTGCCGATGTCCTAAAAAGGAATTACTTTGATGATGCAGTACGTTGTGTTCATGCTGTGACACGCAGTTAGGCTTGGAGAAAGGCATGTAGGTCCAATAGTCTGGGAGAGAGACAGAAAGATCTCATACTGAAGCTGGGACTGGCATGGTGACTGTTTCAGAGAAAGTGCTTTCTGGTAGTAGTAAGTCTGAAAGTGAGCCACAGTTGTTGGTGAGCACTGATGTTCCCTTGGACACAGTGACTGCAAGGACAGAGGTAAGTGGTGGTACCCAGAGTGACAGCAAGGTGCAGCTTTCGGAAGTGACTATGTGGAAGGGGAGTTGGGGAAGGTCATGAAGGTAGAGTTGAGATAGGCTCAACTTATGGATCGTAAGTTACAAAGCTTAAGGCAGATGGCTAAGGAGGCATCTGAGGCTCAAGGAAAAGGGGAGTCTGTATACTGGAACAAAGGTTTGTTGTATAGAGAGTGGACTCCTGGAGGTCGGATAGAAGGTGAAGTAATATGGCAGTTGGTAGTGCCTAGAGATTACCGTCTGCCACTTTTAGCCATAGCACATGACATTTCTTTCTCAGATCATATGGGCATAAGATGTACTAAGAGACATATTGTGCAAAATTTCTATTGGCCTGGGATTGCAAGGGATGTGGTAGGATATTGTAGGACTTGTGAACAGTGCCAAAAAGTTGGTAAAGCAGAGGACAATTCTAAGGCTCCATTAATGCCTTTACCTGTTATCGAAGAGTCATTTCAGAGAGTGACCCTGAATATTGTGGGACCCCTGAGTACTCCATGTTCTGCAGGACAGAAATACATCTTGGTGGTAGCAGACTATGCTACCAGATATCCTGAGGTGGTGGCTCTGTCTGTTGCAGAAAAGGTGGCAAATGCTTTGCTAGAAATATTCATCAGAGTAGGTTTTCTATGGAAAATACTGACTGACCAAGGTGTCAACTTCATGTCAGACCTGCTGACTTGTCTGTGGAAGCATTATGGGGTGAAACGTTTAAAGACCACCGTCTACCATCCCCAGATTAATGGTCTTGTGGAGAGGTTAAACTCTACATTGAAGATAATGCTATGGGTATTTGCAGACCAGTTTAAAAGGGCAGGCTTTACCATTAAACTCAGTAAGTGTTAAGTGGGTATGGTAGAGGTCACTTACTTAGGACACAGAGTGGGAAGTGGTAAAATTAGGCCACAACCTGTCAAGGTGGAAGCTCTTCAAGTATGGCCAGTTCCTGTTACTACTAAACAAGTGAGAGCATGTCTAGGGACAGCGGGGTACTGCAGGAAATTTGTGCCCAATTACAGTACCCTAGCTGCTCCCATTACTGACCTAGCTAGGAAGAGTAAACCGGTCAAGGTAGTGCGGACCACAGATTGTGAACAGACATTCCAAACACCTAGAGATTTTGGGAGGACCTCCTGTGTCAGCCAGCCCAGATTACAATAAAGAATTTATTGTGCAGGTAGATGCTTCAAATTTTGGGGTAGGGGCTGTACTAGCCAAGTTTCCACAGAAGAAGTTCACCCAATAGTATATCTGAACAGTAGACTCCAGCCTAGAGAAGAATGTTGTGTAGCCATGGAGAAAGGGTGTTTGGCCATAGTGTGGGCATTGCAAAAGCTGCAGCCCTATCTTTATGGGAGAAAAATTCACTGTACTCACAGATCATAACCCTTCAACATGACTTAATAGAGTCAGTAAGCAAAATGCCAAGTTACTGAAATGGAGTCTAGGATTGCAAGCATATGATATGACCATACAACATTGCAGTGGAATTAATAATGCCAGTGTAGCTGGATTGTTCAGGAGAAGAGTGGATTAATATTCCCAGACAAGACCCATTTTTCCTCGAGTGTAGGTTTTCAGAGGATACTTGAAAGTCACATTTGAGTCATGGGGGGTAGGGGGCAAGAAATGTGAAGAAAATTAAAACACTGTCATCTGTGTTAGCATGTCTGGCAGGAGATTGTGTGTCAGATGAACTTGTATGCCAGCATATCTAATTGTGAAAATGTGCAGTTTTTAAAATGTTGAGTAGTTTCCTGTTTATACAAAATGTGTAAAGAATCTGTCAGTGTTTTGATACATTTCTAATTGCACATGTTTGTGAGGGAGATTCTAAAGTACAGGCTGTCTGCGGACAATCATTTGATCAGTAGGGGATGTCATTAGAATGTTCCTAGTTGCTAGCCGATTGTTTAAACAGATGATTAACATGAAAAAGAACATTTTCAAACAGCTGATTTTATTTTTAAAATAAGACAGTTGAGACTGTTAACCTGGACTATAAAAGAGAGTGCTGAAGTCAACTGTGGGCAGTTAAGAGTTGCAGTCAGTTACAGTGCTGTAAAGTAGATACCCAAGAAAAGTGACCCACCAAAAATTATAATCTTGCCTTTGCCTTGTTATGTTTTAGATTACATCAGGGACAGTTTTCTCTAGTTAGATTAGGAAAGTTTATTTGTTTAGATCAGGGGTGGGCAAACTTTTTGATTCGTGGGCCACATTGAGTTCTAACATTTGACAAAGGGGCCGGAACAGGAGCAGATAGATGGCATGCTTTGAAAACATCACCTCATTGGGGGAAAAATACACATCTTGGGATATAGAGAAAACATGTGCTTTAATTTCCAATGAAAATGAAGAAAAGCATTACAATAAAATCTCTGACTTCGAAATGAGTCTTTAAACACTGAAAATCAAATAAATGACCATTTTATTTAAAAGCACTGAAAGTTCTGTTATCCTTCAGGATATCACCATCACTCTCCTCCTGACTGTCTTTTTTTTCAAAAACGGTAGGAGATGCAGATGTACTTGTCCTGTTCCTTTTATTCAATTTGTTTCCCCGGTGCCAAAAGTCAACAACGACCAGTGCAAGGACAAAACAGTTGCAGCAAGTCAGTCTGTGAAGTGTTATATTTGATCTGCGTGCACTGTTTATTTTAACAACGTGCGTATCACGGAGACGCACACATTTTAATGGGAGCAGTGTTGTTGGTCTCCTTTTTTAGCCAGCGCATCAAAGTCTGGAGTTAGTTTTGTTGTGGCGATTCTCAGGATGGATCTGAGGTGTAGGTCTGTTAACTTGGATCTGTGGCTGGCTTTGTTGATGTTCATGACGCTGAAGGTCTTTTCACACACGAAGGTAGAGCCGAACAAAGCCAACATCATCTGCTTTAGCCTTAGATTTGGAAAAGCGGCATCATTGAGTGAAGCATAGAAGTCATTTAGTTTCAGAGAGCTGAACTTCTCTTTTAAGGCAGGGTCGGACTGAAGGTCGATCAGTTCGAGCTGAAGCTCCTCTGGAGCTGTTTCGGTCTTGTGACAGAGGAAAGGCCACCAATTGAAGTGACTTGTCAATTTTGTCGAAATCCAAAAACCGACGGCAGAATTCTCCGTGCAGTGCATCCAGTGACTCACTGTATTTCTTTACTTTTGCTCTGGCCTCTTTCAGTGTGGCTAGTCTAGGAAAATGAGTGAATGACTTGTTCAAAATCTGCCTGGAGAATAAAGCCAGCTTGGATTTGAAGGCTTTCACGTTTGTGTACATGTCATGCACAAACTGCTCCTTCCCCTGCAGTTTCACGTTGAGCTCATTCAAGTGTGAAAATACGTCCGTAGCAAACGCAAAGTCACACATCCAGCTCTTGTTGCTCAGCTCAGGAAATTCATCAGTCTTCCCCTGCCGCTCCAAAAACACGCCAGTCTCCTCTTTGAGCTCTCACACTCGTTGAAACACTTTGCCCAAACTCAACCAGCGGACACGGGAGTGATAAAGCAGGTCCTGGTGATCCGCATCAGTTTCCTCCAGGAACGCAATGAACTGACGGTGCTGAAGTCCCCGTGCGCGTATGAAGTTGATGAGTTTCACCACAGGATTCACAACATGATTCAGCTGTAACACCGATTTACATAGAGATTCCTGGTGGATGATGCAGTGGAGGAAAATGACATCCTGGTCAGGGTTTTCATCTTTCACTTTATTCTGGATTCTCCTCAGCAGGCCAACGTTTTTTCCCATTAAATTTGGAGATCCATCTGTGGTGACGTTAACAAGCTTACTCCAGGGAAGCTTCATGTTTTCGATGGAAGCAGACACCCGTTCAAACAAGTCCTCTCCCCGTGTTTGTCCTTTCAGAGACTCCATTGTCAAAAACTCCTCCGTTATTTCAAAAGTTTCGTTGATTCCTCGGATAAAAATGAGGAGCTGAGCAGTGTCGTTGACATCGTTGCTTTCATCCAGTGTTAAAGAATAAAAAGTGAATGACTTCTCCTTCTGCTGGTGATATCTTCATCTATTAGTTCCACACGGCGAGTCACTGTCCGCCGTGATAAACTGATTTTCTCAAATTTGTCTTTGGTCTCCGGGCACAAAATACCTGCTGTCTCTACCATACATTCTTTTAAAAACTCGCCCTCAGACAGTGGTTTGCTGGCCTTTGCTATTTTGAATGAAAGCATAAAACTGGCCTTGGTACTTGACTCTTGAATGGCAGTTTGATGGTGAAAAAAACTTTGCTGAGCCTTCAAATTAGCTGCCACCTTCTCAGCAGCAGCTTCCTGTTCTTTTGTTGAGAGCTTGCTAGCATAATTAGCGTGCTTTGTGGCAAAGTGACGGCTAATATTATACTCTTAAAAACCGCCACAGTTTCTTGGCATATCAGGCAAACAGCAGATGATCGGTGTTCAGTGAAAAATATTTAGTTGTCCACTCCTTATTGAACACTCGACATTCTCTGTCCACTTTCCTTTTCTTGGGTCCGCTCATCTTCATAGAGGGGCGGTGGGTCAAAGGGTAAAGTGCAAACGTGGAGTAATAGGCCTACGCTTCACCTCAACAAAGCCAATATATCTAGAGTGCACCATCTAGTGAGGAAACATCAGAATTGCAGGGGAAATAAAACATTAACAAGGTAAATTTATTAAATTTTTTCAAGTTTGGCGGGCCGAATCAAAACGTTTAACGGGCCGCATGTGGCCCCCGGGCCGTAGTTTGCCCATGCCTGATTTAGATAGTTTTTCTAAAATGATGACCTTCTATCCTACAGTTTAGTTTTACATTTCTGGTGTTTATTGAAAGTTAATAATTTACATTTTTTATCATTTTACTTATTATTAAATGCTTTTAATGACTTTTCATAATGGCTGGACAATCCGTGTATTCTTTAGTGTGTGTTTATATCTGTTTGATACACCTAGGTCACCTTGAATGTCTGGCTGCTTCTGGTCATAGCCATCATTTATTTTGACATTTAATTTTTAATAATTGATCACCCTTTGAAGGGAGTGCAGACCTATCTGACTCTGGTGGCAGCTTTTACCATTTGTATTGGGAGGGGACACAGATGGAAATCTGTGTCAGGATTCCCATAAGTGTTTGAGTGTGTGAGATTTGAATTTATTTTGGGAGTGTGAGAGAGTCAGAGGTCTTAAAACTGGAACACATTGTTCTGAAGTGCATAATAAGGGATTACATTTGGGGTGGACAGAGGTATACAATCCAGTCCCAAGAAAATAGTGTGTTCCTATTGTGCTCTTAAGGGAAATTGTGGAATTTTACTCTTGTGTACTCTGTGCTCTGGTGTTTTCCGTGACATTCCCACACTGGAGTCAGTGGTGAGGATTGAGGCTCCTTAATTACTGACCTAGGTTTTAAGTGGGGACGTCACATGACTGGTGGCAGTCTGGTGAGATATTAACTGGATGTCACGCTGAGTATCAGAGACATTAATTGCCCAACCCACATGTTTCATTATTCAAGGTGATAGTCTTAAAATGATAGATTCCCTAATGGATTCCACTCTTAAGACTGAATTGTACAAATTAATTCAGACCTCTCATGAGGTGAGAAAGCATGCCATTAAGTAATCAGTAACACTGTTATAGCTACATCATAGGTTCATAGGTTTATACTAGGCTATCTGCCCTAAGGCATTTATAAGCCTAGCCCAAATTTTTGTGGCTTACGCCACCCCTTATATGAAAAAATACTGTGCCCATTAGTTTGTTGTGCCTCTGTCCATCAGTGACACAGAGATGATTCCCGGGGTAAACCTACGATCTCCCATCCACAGGTCAAGATTTCTCTTGAACAGAGCCAGCGAGTTGCTCTGCCTCACATGGACCGGGATTTTATTCCACAGCATAGGGAGTCTCTGAGTGATAAATCTATCCCTCCAGCACGTCCTATTTATGTCCGTGCTAAGGTTTAAGTCGCTTGCTCTAGTGGTTTTGGTGGATTTGGATTTTTTGAGGTGGAGCATGTCCATTAATTCCGGGTTGGACATGGCCTTGTATGTCAGGCACATGTCACCTCTGAGCAGACGGTATGCGACTGAATAGAGCTGGAGTTTCTTCAATCTGGCAGCATATGACAGATTTAGTCCCTTTATCCTTTTGGTGAGGAACTTTTGGGGTCTCTCCAATTGCTGCAGATGTCGGGTGAGATACATCCCGAATGGGGCATTGTACTCGATCATTGGTCTGATAAGTGAAGAGTACAGGGGAACAATGACCTCACTAGATCTGGATGTGAATCCCTTCATGATCAGGTGGGCAATGTAGAAGGTCTTTCTAACCACTTTAGCAATGTGAGTGTCAAAAGAAAGGCCACTGTCAACCTGGGTCCCCAGGTCCCTGATAACCTCTTCTGTGCTTAGTGGATTGCCACCTATATGGTAGCTTGGGGTTACCTTGTTTTTCCCGAAGGGTATGACTATACATTTACTGGCGAATAACTTCAGGCCATGGCTCTGGCACCAGCTATCTGTTTCCGTGAGTCCCTTCTGAAGGATATCCGTGTCCGATGCACTTTCCACTATGGCACCCAGTTTGCAGTCGTCTGCAAACTTTGTCAGCCAAAGTCCTCCCATGTTGGCCTGTACTTCTGAGAAGTAGATGCCGAACAATAGGGGGCCAAGGACCGAGCCCTGTGGGACACTACTTGTGACCAGCTTGGAGTCTGACATAGCGTCAGCAACTCTAACCCTGTGGGTTCTGTCCTTAAGCCAGTTTGCAACCCATCTTGTGACATATGAGTTTACATTTAAGCTGGTAAGTTTTTCTACAATACCCGAGTGGGGTATTGTGTCAAAAGCCTTTGCAAGGTCAAGGTAGGCTGTATGGACTGCCTTTCCCTCATCAATGGCCTTGGTGACTGTTTCGAAGAAGTCGACCAAGTTCAAAAGGCATGATCTTTCCTTGACGAAGCCAAACTGGGTCGGGTCCAATGTCTGCATGTCCCCTATATCTTTGTTTATGAGCTCCATTATGATCCTCTCCATAGCTTTGCAGACTAGACTTGTTAAGCTTATGGGGCGGTAATTACCAGGGTCCGTAGAGGCACCGCCTTTGTGGAGTGGGACCACAGTTGCCGTACGCCACTCCTTGGGCACGTATCCTGTGGTAAGGCTGAGATTAAACAGCTGCCTTATGTGCGGGTTTAATTCCTCATTTAGCTCGTGTAGCACACAGCCGGGGACACCATTCGGTCCCATTGATGCTGTGTTTTTAGCTTTAGAGAGAGCAGCTTTCACCTGCGCATTTGAGATGTCTGGGAGGCTACACTCCGCTGGGATAGTTATCTCTCCTTTAGGGGGGGTGAAGTTTGCACTGAACCTGTCTGCCAGTATGTTGGCAATGTCTGTGGGTTCAGTGATTTTTGTATCATTTTGGACTAATTCTGAGCATATCTGGGAGTTTCCACCCAGGTTCCTAACATAGCTGAAAAAGGCCTTATGATTGTCCTTTGAATCCATGGCAATTTTTCTCTCAAAATTGGCCTTAGTTGATTTTATGAGTGCTCGTATTTTTTTACTAATAATGATCAGGGGTGACTTCCCTTTTATGTATTTTTTCTATCATGTAATAGCTTTCTCCTATTATTGTAAAGTTTGTTAATGGCTGGGGTCCACCAGACTGGCCGTTTGCCGTTTGTGGAAAGAGTCTTGGTTTTATTTGGGATTGCCTGATCCATGCAGTCCTGGAGGTGTTCATAGAATGCATTTGTAAGGGCTTCCGCAGCTTGGGTTGTGGTTTCCACTGGCTCAGGGGCCTTGAAGGATACCACACCAGTCTTGAGTAGTGTGAAGTTTGCTTTAGAGAAGTTCTTCACTGTGGTCTTTTTGTTTGGGGTGGGGCGGATGTGGATTTCCAGTGAGATTAGTTTATGATCAGATCTCACCAATGAGGGATATACTTCCGGTGTGGAGCATTTTGTCCCAATGTTTGTGATAATGAGATCTAGTATATTTTCTCCTCTCGTGGGAACAGTGACTAGCTGTTCCATGACATTTGAATTTATGAACTCCAGGAACCGTTGGGCTAGAAAGTTAGGGCTTGAGTAATGTTCCCAGTCTATATTCGGGTAGTTGAAGTCACCCAATATGATGGTGTTTGGAGATACATTTATACCCTCCAGTATCTTCAGGAAGGCTGTGTGGGGTTCCTGAGTTTGAGAGGGTGGCCTGTAGCATGCTACAATTTGTAGAGCAGTTTTGCCTATGGTTAGTTGCACCTGGATGGTTTCCGAAGCTTCGTGCGTTGCCACCAACCTGGAGGTGTGGGTATCCTTTATGAATATGGATACACCCCCTCCTTTTGTGGTGTGGTCCGGGTTTTGGGGCCGGAATGCATGATATGAGGTAAAACCTAATAGGTTTTAGCAAGGGATGCAGCAACTGGAACGTTCCTTAGAAGGCGTAGATGGCTCATAATTCATTCCTTGCATGAGGATGTCAAGGGTCATATTTTTAGTGCCCCCTAGACTAGCCCTGACTGTTTGGCCCTCTTCAGCAAGGAACTTCTACGAAGCTTGAGGAAAAGAGGAAGGCAGTGTAGGTAGGGGGGTAGTTTTTTTCACCCACCAATCCCCGAAAGCTCTCCTACTGAAAACTGTCTCTTCTGTGTGATGCAAGCAAGTACTGATAAATTTAATCACACAAAGGCTTTGATAAGCATAGCTGAGCAGGAGGCAGATACCAGGGCCGATAGCAAGAAAGAGGAAGGGGTTTTCTTTCCCAGATATTCATCTCCCCTCCCCTCCCCCGTCATAACTGGAATGTAGAGACCCCCCTCCATCTTATAATCAGAAGACTAAAATTCTTTACGGAATAATGGCATACCCTAACCTGGGTGAGCCAGGTGGTGAGCACAGGTTGCAAGATAGCATTTTAAAGTTTTTCTTAGTTTATGGGGGCATTTCCCTAACATCGGAGATGTCAGACTGACACCAAGTAGAGAGGAGGGCAAATGTAATGCAGTCAGCTATCCATTTTCATACTTTCTATAAACATATTCACTTTGTGAGTTACTGTTATGGTAAATTCTTACACCGTTATACTTTCCTGCCCACAAAACAATGTCTTCCTTATGAGATTATTGTTCTTGGACATTGCATAAAGAGAAGGCTTAACCACAAAGACCATTGGGATCCTTTGGGTAATTGTCAGCATTGGTCCATCTGTTACCTGTAGCCAAGCCCCACCTGAGAAAGATTTAGTGGTTCCTCAGGAACTTGTGTAGTGTATTCAGCATCTACATAGTGGTTCCTCAGGAACTTGTGTAGCGTATTCAGCATCTACATCCTCTGGGCAGATCTTTCCCTAATCCTTTCTTTCACATTGTGTTCCTCTGGTGGATAAACCAAGTGACAAGGGGAACATGACAGCTGAATTGACTGCAGTCTTAGTGTGTCTTGTTCCAATGAAAAGATTCTGCTCTGAAAACCACTTTAAATAAACCTACGCCACCCTCCCCTTTCAACTGTTGTGTGACCATCACATTAAGGTATGTTGAGGGGTTTTATGGGGTAACAAGTTTCACCCTCAGCAGAAAAAAAATTTACTTTGGGTTCACTGAAAGTAGTTTTCAGCATTAAACTATTTTACAAAATTGTGACTCATTGCAATTGCCATTGGAGATTCAACACGAGTCTTTGACAGAGAACGTAGACAGTGTCCATCTTCCTCACGCAGAGTTTGCAGATCTTGAGCCCACATAGTTTGATACCAGTGGTATATTGCACACCTCAGCATTCAAAGTCAGTGGGGCTGTACTATTCTAAGACAGAATGCAAATGAGTAGTTGGCATTCATTTTTTTTCCATGCAAGTATTCAAGGAAATCTGAACTCTAGGAACACTCAGTTGTGGTAGATAATACCATGATGACATGGTTCATCAGCAAACAAGGGAGCATGCACTCCTGCCAACTTTGCAGGCTAATTATGATGGCATACAAATATAGCCCTTCAGGGTAGCTTCCTTCTGAAAGCAGCATGCATTTGTTCAGAAGAACACTTTACTGTTTCCTAAAATGCAGGTCTGTGGCCAGCCCTCATAAGTGGACCCTGGACCAACAAATCTTCAGACTTGACTACATAGCTTTTTTACATCTCAAAACTGCCAAGTCAAATAGTCTGTTTTAGATTCCCATAACAAAAACTTTGAATGCTAAATGCCATCATACTCATTTAGAGCAAAAGGCCACTGTATACCTTCTATTCCCAAAGTAGTGATGAAGTGGCAGGAGCACCAGGAAAACATGATTGTAGCAGCTGCCATCTGGGCCAGGTAACTCTTGTTCCTGTTACTTCAACTCGAGAAACAAGAGCCCATGACTCTGTGTAGGCACCATATTTCACTGATGCACCTCAGCCTAAGCAGCCTCAACCTAACTGCCTGGGGTTGTAGGTACTTAATCCCCATTTAGGAAATCTGTCACCCAGAACGTTGTTATATATATATATATATATATTGAAATAAGCTAGAAAGCTTAGTTCTAGAAAATTATGTCTGGATAAGTGGAAAGATTTTCTTTTTAGTACGCAGCTAACCAAATCTGAAACACAAGAGAGCTTCAGCACAGCAAGTCCTTAATTACTCAAGTTCCCCTTTTTGGAGCAAAGCTGGCCTTTACTTTGATAAGTCCATTTATCTGCAGTTTGTCTGCCTCCCTGTGAATCTTACTTTATCTCCTAGCACCTGTTTGGTGTAGAATATTACTCCTCCAGCACCCTACACATATCTTGCATTCCAAAGCATTTTCTAAAAAATCTACTTAAAAAGCATAAGGTAAACAACTGCAGATATCCTGTGAACAGTAAAACCCATCAAAGATGTACAATAGCAATGCTGTCAGTAAAAGTATTCTTTATGGTGATAATAGACAGTGAATTTATAGTATTTCCATAAATACTATACAGGTATTGGAATAAATTATCACCTACAATAAGCACATCAGAAATGTGAATACCTTTAAAACAGAACTAGATTACTGGTTTGGTGATAGGGTTTATGTCCTGGACTTAATGGAAACAGTGATCTGATATTGTTAATCCTCGTTCATTCCTTACGTGTGGGTATCGGTTCCGACCTTGGAACCGAGCCGGCCATCTTCCAAGCTCCCTTCAGCTACAAACTCTCAAGCTAAAACTCTTACCCAGAATCCCCCTCTCCCTGTTACCTCAGATTTAATTTGCTGCATCGCCGTTCGGTCGTGTCAAGCTACTTCTCTTGAGCTAAGTACAATATTTTTCTTCATACTAAATTCTAAAACAGCCTTTTCTCACAGAAAAGTTATCAGATAGTTTTCTCTTACCTTATCGCATTTAGCGACTATCCTTTCTTGAATCTTTTCAATTCCTTTCCTCCCCTTTACCGCGAGGTAATTTCTTTTTTACCATCGTTGGTAAACCCCCTTTCCTTCTTACCTTAGTGTGATTCTTATACCATTGCTGGTATTTTTTTCTGGGTTTCCTTCTTTCTTTCTAACATGGCAGATAAAAAAGGTAGTCCAGGATTTAAAAGATGTTTAAATTGTGGCCATAAATTAACTACTTCAGATGCACATTCCCTGTGTGTCTATTGCTTGGGTGTGCCTCAGTTGACCCACCCTGCGGGATTTGTAAGAATTTCTCTAACAGGACATTGATTAAGAGGAAAATTAAATTAATATTGAAGGGGCTACTTAAATCTCCTTTTTCAGAGGCTATTTCTGGGTTGGAGGCTTCAACCCCTCCAAGATCCCATAAGAAAAAAAGTGATGAACATATAAAGGCCAAGTGTCTTCCTTCGTCCCCTGCTGGGGACCCCCCAGGAACCGAGACCCAAGAAAGCTAAGCTTTCCAGTTCGGATGTGACTTCAACACCGACTAGCGTGCCCTTTACCATATCAGTACCAAGGGGCTCCTCGGTTCAGACTTCTTTACTGGCACCGACTGTTCAGTCAATGCAGACTGCTGCGTCGATGGATTTTTCAATGCCCATTACCTTTTCGGCACCGACTACCCTCTCAGCACCGACCATTCAGTTATCTGCACCGATTTTTTCAGTTCCAGCCTTAGCGCCAACAACTACTTTGATGTTCATCGTGTTTCACTGTTGCAGTCATTACACTTGGGTTATCCTGCTGACAGGCTACCCGCAGTTGGCCTGAATTCCAAAGTCCTGGTCCGGCGTCGGTTGCTGTCGCGTCTTCCCTGATGTCAGTACACCAGGGGTATATAAGATGCAGCTGACGCCATTTTCTTCAGTCTTTCTTGCTGCGCAGTGCCCGAAGCAAAAGCAGTTCACAAGTGCCAGTCGGCCGACTCCTGAGATTTTCGAAATTGAATTTCAGATCCGAAGTCTTCAATAAAGCTAAGTACCCCGTTGGGGAAACTTTTTCTTGCTCCAGACCGATGTCAGTAAAAGTTAACAATTGTATTTCTTGTGGGAAGCAAATACCTCATAAGGATTTTCATTCTTACTGTATTCCTTGCCTAGGCCCTGACCACGACGTTGCTAGTTGTCAGTTTTGTGCTAGATTCAAACAACGCACTATTAAGTGTCTGTTCGATTTTGCTCTACATTACTTTGGCCGAAGGTTTAACTATATAATGCCATTGGAACAACTGACGACTGGAGTTCATAAAAAGCGCAAGGACAAAGAAAAGGACAGGCATCCGAGGTCCAAAACCGATGAAGCCTCTTCTAGGCCAGTCGCCGGTTCTCAGTTCGCAGCCCCTTACACCCGCTACCTCAGAGCCACAGGCCACCTCCAACTCCCATGTGGAGACAACTAGGCCTCTGGAAACCCAAGGTACTGGGCCTACGGAAACTATTCCCTCAGATGGGTCCGGAGCCACTGAGCAGGCATCGGCTTCTGAGGTGTTTTCAGACCTACACAGCTTACTATCAAGACCACTTCAGCAGCCAAGGCAAAGTCTAAAACACCTTTAAAGACAAAGAAACAAGTACAGCATTCTCCTGGACAGTCATCCATGCCAAAGAAACAGATGCTTAAAATGGCCGAGGAGCTAATTACTTTGATCAGGGGTTCTCATCCCCCTCCTGATAAAAGGCCTAGGCAAGACACTGACTATGACTCCTCTGACCAGGTTTCTATTTCTTCTGATTCCTCTTCAGAACAGGGATAGTCTTTTCCTCCCTATGAGGAGACTGATGCTGAAGAATCTATCCCTTCAGCCTCTCCTCCTGAGGACTACTCTGTTGGGGAAACCATGCACACCATGAGGGAGCATTTCCATTGGGAGAGCCAGGATTATTCAGAATCCAAGAGGAGGCTCAGAGACTTTCTTTTATTGCCTCAGCACAGGCCTCTTGCTATCCCTCCTGTGCTAGATATTGTTGATGTATTTTCTGAATCCAGTTTATCTCCTGATTCTTTACCCCCTGCACCAGTTAAAACAGATAGGTACTACAGGGTTCCAGATCCACATAAATTTCTTTATAAAAACCCTGCTGCTGATACAGAAACAATTTCTCAGGGTCCCAAAGGGTCAAGGCTTCCACTGCAAAAAACCCTGTTCCCTCTGATAGGGATTCTAGAGCACTGGACAGATGGGGGAAGAAAGTTTACACCTCTGCTACTTTAGCTGTAAGGGCTTTAAACTGCCAGTTTCACATGCTTAAATATCAACAATACCTAATGTCTGTGCTAAAACAGAAAATGCTTACAAGCTCTGAATGTCCTGAAAACAAGGAAATGCAGGATTTATTGCATGCAGCTGAACAAGTGGGAAAGCATACTTTGCAGTGTGGTTTTGATTCATTAGAGGCTTCTTGCAGAGCCGCAGTTACAGCTTCTGTCATTCGAAGGCATGCTTGGTTAAAAGAACAGAGTTTACCTGATCGTGTTAAAGCAAAATTATTGGGTGCTCCATTACAGCATGATACTTTGTTTGGTGTTAAGGCAGAAGAGGTGTTAAAGAAAATGGAGGATAAAGCAAAATCAATGCAGACAGTGAAGGATTTCTTACAGGTTCAGCCACCCAGATTTAGCAGGAACTGGCCTTCTAAAAATTGGTTCTTTCCAGTGTCAGACAGGCCACAAAGAGGCAGATACAGACACCCAAGAGACAGATCTCAGCCCCAAGGCAGACCTAAACAATGGGGTGCTTCAGCCTCCAAAGGTGGAGAAGACAAATCACAACCTTATAGGATACAGTCCCAATGACTTTCCACTACGAATGCCAAGCACTTACCTTTTGGCAGCACCCTTAGGGGGAAAACTAGCACTTTTCTCACAAAGTTGGCACATGATCAACCAGGACAAATGGGTACTGAATATTGTTTCTCAGGGTTACAGGTTCCACTTTCACACACTACCAAGGCCAAAAGGTATGGCAGACCTGCCACACAATCAGTGGGCAGAGGCACAAAAACAAATGTCTGCTCTCATGGACATGAGGGCTATTCAAAAAGTACCACAGTAAGAGCAGGGGCAAGGATTTTACTCAAGACTTTTCTTGGTACCCAGAAAGGACAAAGCCTGGAGACCAGTACTGGACCTGTCTACTCTAAATATTTTCCTGGACGTTCCAAAATTTAGAATGTTGACACTGCAGCAACTTCTACCCCATGCTGGGCAAGAAGGCTTGGCTAGTTACTTTGGACCTCAAAGAGGCATACCTGCATGTCCCAGTCACACAATCTTGCAGAAGATACCTCAGATTCATAGCTGGCTCGATGCATTACCAATTATCTGCACTGTCCTTTGGCTTATCTACTGCACCAGGGGTCTTCACAAAATGCCTGGCACCAGTAATTGCATTTTGCTGACAAAAAGGAATTCAAATATATCCCTACTTGGACGATTGCCTTATTCAAGCAGAAAGCAAGGACAGTCTACTAAAGCATCTGGTGTTTGTAAAAAGATTACTAATTTGCCTAGGGTACACAGTAAATGAAAAGAAATCAAAACTAGTGCCCTCTCAAGAGATAATATTCCTGGGTGCATGCTTAAATATAACTGCCCAGATGGCTTATCTCACACCAAACAACAAACAAAGGCAACTGACTCATTACTTTCAAATGATGGCAACAAAGACCCAGCTACCTGCAAGAAAAATTCTGCAGGCTTTGGGCTTCATGGCATCCTGCATCCTGCTAATTCCATATGCAAGACTGCATATGAGGAAGCTACAATGGTATCTATAAAGTGTTTGGACTCAACATTGCTGCAGCCTGGAAACAATAATAACTCTCATTCCCTACCTGCAACAAGAGTTTCAGTGGTGGGCACTGGCCTGTCACCACAACAAGGGACAGCCTTTCACTTTACCCACAGCCAGGCAGACACTAACAACAGATGCATCGGATTATGCCTGGGGTGCACACATGGGAAAATGTATTCAGAGCACGTGGCCCGCAGACCAAATGCATCTTCATATCAATCAAAAAGAGATGCTAGCTGTACAGAATGCCCTGACAGCCTTCAATGATCTACTACATCCAGGACAACTAGTGCTAAAGACGGACAATACTACAGTCATGTGGTACATAAGCAAGGGGGGCACACATTCCTACCCCCTCTGCAGGCAAGCCATGACTTTGTGGTACACATCACTGACCTATCAAGTACATCTGCAGGCACAATTCCTGTCAGGAAAGAAAAATACTCTGGCAGACGAACTAAGCAGAAACCTCATGGACCCTCACGAGTGGAAACTAGATCCACAAGTCTTCAGCATGATAACAAGGAAATGGGGATGCCCAGACATAGATCTGTTTGCCTCCCCTCACAACTGCCAACTACAGAGATTCTGCACAAGGACTTATCACTCACAAGCATGGAAGGTGGATGCTCTATTATTCAGCTGGAAAACCCTAACAGTTTATGCCTTTCCCCCACTGCCTCTCCTCCCCAAGGTACTCCTAAAGTCAGACAAGAGAAGCCAAAAATGATTCTGATTGCCCCAGACTGGGCACGCCAGCACTGGTACCCAATCCTAAAGAGCTTGTCTCAAAGCCCAGCCTGGACTTTACCTCAAATTCCTCATCTTCTGACCCAACAAAACAATCAGGTTCAACTCAGAACCTTAAATCTGGCTGCATGGCGAATAATATAACCACCCAGAACACACCTTTCTCTAAAGCAGTTATGGATGTCATTTTGGAAACCAGGAGGTCCAGCACCAGGAAATCTTATGCAGAAAAATGGAAGAGATTCTGTGCTTGGAAACAGGCACAAGGACTTGAACCGCTTGTTCCAAATATTCCTCAGATTTTACAATACCTAACTGAGATGCTGGACAAAGGCCTATCCTTCTCATCAATTAAGATCCATGCCTCTGCCATTTCAGCTCATTACAATACGGAACCTCTTATTTTCTCACATCCACTGCTAAGACAGTACCTCAGAGGGGCCAAAAACATAAGACCCCCAAAGAGAGCACCGATACCTACATGGGACCTCAACTTTGTCTTGGAAAAACTCACACTGCCTCCTTTTGAGCCAGCCAGTACAGCTGAGATAAAATTCTTATCATGGAAAACTGCTCTGCTCCTAGAAATAACTTCAGCAAGAAGAGTCTCAGAGTTACAGGCATTAATGGCAGTGGAACCTTTTATCATTTTTCATCCGAACAAGGTTTTCTCTAAGGACAAACCCAACATTTATGCCCAAGGTAGTATCCAGTGTGGCTCTTAACCAAACCATTCATTTGCCAACTTTTTTCCAAATCCCCAGAATAAAGAATTCTGCACTCTTTGGACATACACAGGCAGCTGCGCTTCTACTTGGACAAAACAAAAGCTTTCAGAAAAACTGAGCAAATTTTTGGGGCATATGCTGCAGGATCACAAGGAAAGGCTATTTCAAAGCAGACTATTTCAAAATGCATAGGACACTGCATTCGTTTCTGCTATGCACAGCATGGCAAATCAGTGCCTAAGAATAGTAGGCCACATTCTTCCAGGGCAGCAGCCACATCAGCAGCCTTTCTCAGAGGAGTACCAACCAAGGAAATTTTGGAGGCTGCAACTTGGAGTTCAGTGCACACTTTTACCAAGCACTATCACTTACTTCTTTACTCTAAATCCAGAGCAGGCTTTGCCACTGCAGTTCTGCAGGGCCTCATAGCTACTCCTAATGCTATTTAGACCCAGCCGCCCAACCTCAGCTTTGGGATTCAACCCAAGTGTAATGACTGCAACAGTGAAACACGATGAACATAGTACAGTTGTGTATCTACCATAAATGTAGATGTTCGAGTGTATTCACTGTTGCAGTCCAGGTTCCCCACCCACCATCCTCCTTTCTTTGCTGGGACTTGTCTATACTTCTCTATCCTATACAACCTATGTGGTATATTTGCTTGTAGATGAAGGTATTGTTTATTTTAGTGTGTGTTTTTTATAAGCAATATGTATTGCCTACCTTCTTGGGGGGCACCTGACATCTGGGGCAAGAAAAACTGAAGAAAATGCTGTTGGCTGCATCTTATATACCACTGACGCACTGACGTCAGGGAAGAGGCAACAGCAACCGACGCCGGACCAGGACTTGGAATTCAGGCCGACTGCGGGTAGCCTGCCAGCAGGATAAACCAAGTGTAATGACTGCAACAGTGAATACACTCGAACATCTACATTTATGGTAGGTACACAACTGTAGTACCGACCTTATCGTCGGTGCAGACCATGACTTTGGCACCAATGATTTCCTTGGTGCAGGCACCTGTAGTTCAATCCTTTACAGCCCCGTTGTTTTCAGTGCAGACCTCTGAGGTGGGCACCGAGCTTGCTTCGTCTTTGGATAGACCTGACTCCCACTCAGCCATGTCCGTGAAATCCACTAGAAGCCTCTCTGAACATGACATGTTGCATCTTGTGGACCAGGTGCTTTTGGCCAGAGGTATCCTGCCCCCCAGGACCTATCCTTCCTTGAGAGGTGATCACCCTTTACCGAAGACCCCTACTTATTTTCCTCCTTCATTGCGTTTGAAGCCCCTTGATATAGCACAGTCTTCCCCCTCTACGGTTCCCTTTATGGACCTCACTAAGGAGCCGTAGTTGCCTTTGTGGCAGGAAGGTTTTCCTGCAACCCAGGATGTCAGCTGTGGCATATGTAATTTGGTGTTTCACAGCCATCCAGGGACTCCGAGTTGGCAGGCTGAGCCACTTAGGAGAGGCGTGACCCCTGCCTCGGCATTCACCCCTCTTCAGGTGGACCGGCCTTCCAGCTAATGGAGAAGGCTCTGGTGTCATTTGGTGATCCTGTGCTATCACTCTCCCTGCCCTCCTCTGGACCGCAATGTACACAAGTCGCTCCTAGCGGACACCAGGCGCAAGGGCCTCAGGATATACTCCCACAGGAGACCCTTTTTGCATAGTCTTCCCCAGCTTCTCCCTCTGAGGAAGTTCATCAAAAGAACTTGAGCAAGAGGAAGCACATGGACTCCACAGAGGAGTCCCTTACTGAAGACACAGACTTTGATGATGAGGAAGGGTCCCCTCACTCACCCTCTGAGGTACCTTTGGTGATATTCTTGAAATTCTTAAACAGAGAGGTAACTGGCAGCCCTCAAACCCAACCTCTGAAGAGTCTGTGTTCCTGCAGGCCTTTCGCGCTCGGCACCCTGCCTCCTGGGTTACTCCACCTGCTGACGAACTGGTCCGGCTCATCGTGCAGTGTGCGTGGAAGGCTCCTGACACCGTTGAGGCCATTCCCTGGAGGCCAGATAAAATGTTGTCCCCTCCTGCTACTGATCCTCATTGGTCCATAGGTCTTCCTGTAGATGCCTTGGTGGTGGCGGCCGCAACTAAAAAGGACCTGGCAGAAGAAGAAAGACAGACAGTCAATCCACGCAACAAAGAGTCCCGGGCTCTGGACAGAATAGGGAAGCTTGCTTTTGCATCAGCAACCTTTGCAATCAGGTCCCTGAACTATGTGACACACTTTACCAGGCTTCAAAGAGATTTAATTTCTGAGTTCTCTGAAACTTTGGCTGCAGCTGTGTCTGATGAGGTCTGTGACAAAGTGGCCTCTCAGCGAGCCACCATTGAATCGATATCTAACTCCTCCATGCACCTGATAGCTCACGCATCAGAAGGAGCAACGAGTTCAGGCATTGTTCTGAGATGACACGCTTGGATGCTCTTGTGTAATTTCATGGAACCCTTCAAGGCTTCCTTTCTCAATGGTCCCATCGAAGCCTCTTCATTGTTTGGACCCAAAGTTAAAAGCACACTGGCCAGATGTGAACAGGACAGTAAGACCCTTTCTGCCATGGGTGTCCATTATTCTTCCCCTCAACGGGCTTTCTCCAGAAACCAGAAGAGTGGGAAGATATGGTACAAAAAGTCTCAGGGTCCTTTCCATGACAGACCGGCCAAGTTCTTCCCTAGAGGCAGAGGGGGAAACTCACAGTGAAGACGCCCTTTTCGGGGTGGGGGGGGGTCTGCGTAACCAGGGTTCCAGGGACTCTTTCCCTGTCCAGTCCTACCAGTGCTCCTGAAGAGTGGCCCAACTGCTTTCCTCTGGAAGTGGTTGGGGGTCATTTCTCTTTGTACCCTTCTGCCTGGCTAGCCATCACCACCGATTCTTGGGTACAAAGGATAATAACCAGAGGTTATCATATTCCCTTCGACCTTTGTCCCGCTCCCCTATTAAACTTACCCGATGTTCCATCCAGTCAAAGGAAAGAAGCAGCATTAGAAATTTCAAAACTGCTAAGAAAAAGCGTCATCCAAATAGTCCTTCCAGACTGGATAGGATCCGGATTCTACTCAAGACTATTTTTGGTGCCAAAGAAGGCCGGGCACTGGAAACCAATTTTGGATCTCAGTGTGTTGAACAAGTTTGTAAAAGTACAAAAATTCCGGATGGTCACAATACAGTCTATCCTTCTGCTTTTGGAAAAAGACGATTGGATGTGCTTGATAGATTTTCAAGATGCGTGCTACCACATTAACGCGGACAGACCATCAAGAAGATTCCTTCACTTCTGTGCGGAAGCCAGTTACTACCAGTTCAGAGTACTGCCCTTCGGACTCTCTACAGCCCCCAGAGTGTTCACAAAGTGCATGGCTGTGTGGCAGTTGTCACAGCTCACTGGCGACTACAAGGATTCCAGGTGTTTCCATATCTAGACGACTGGCTCATCTCTACCCCCACCAGACATCTATTGGAAGAAGCCCTGGCATACTCTCTCCTTTCTGCATAACCATAAACTGGCAAAAATCCAATCTCTCCCCATCTCAGTCCACAGAATTCATAAGGGTCATCTTGAATACAAAGTATTGCAGAGCATCAATTCCAGAGCACAGAATTCAAAGGATAAAGTGACAACTGATCCCAATCCTTTCGATGGAGAAATCCACAACTTACTCTGTTCTACAGTTGTTGGTTTCCATGGCAGCCTCCATCACCATTGTTTCCCCTGGCCAGGTTTCACATGAGACTTCTACAATGACTACTGCTCACCCAATGGTATCTCTTTCAGTACCCTCTTTCAGCCGAGAATCGGGTAACTCACAGGTGCAAACAGGATTTAAATTGGTGGATGGCCCACAACCCATCACAATGGTCTCGCACCTTCTCCCCCCAACAGCCCAAGGCTACAGTGAGCATGGACGCCTCCCTGATGGGGTGGGGGGGCTATGTCAGGGACAGACAGTCCAAGGTACTTGGTCCGAAATGGAGGCCCATCTGCATATAAATGTTCTAGAGCTGAGGGCAGTGCTTCTGGCGTTGCAAGCATTCCATCCCCTGCTACCATCTGGGACTATTGCGATAGTCAGACAACATGGCGGTGGGTCTGGTGCATCAACAAACAGGGCGGAACCGAATCTTACCCACTCTGTCAAGAGGCCATGAGGATATGACATTGAGTGATGGCTACCAACCGTTTTCTTCTGGCAACGCACATTCTGTGAGTTTCAACGTAATAGTATACAGACTCAGCAGGTGTATACTACAACCCCATGAGTGGTCCCAGAATCCCTTGATAGCGGCAGAGATTTTCAACCACTGGGGTCTTCCTTGCTGCAACCTCGTTGCGTCCCCGACCAACTACAAATGCAGCAACTATTTCTCCCCGATTCCCCTCCCGGGACAGTCACCCAGGGACGCTCTAGTCCACGATTGGCCCTCGGGTCTACTTTATGCATTTCCACCTCATTCCGCAGTTTCTGAAGAAAGCCTGCCGGTTGAAGAGCAAAGTAATCCTCATAGCACCATATTGGCCTAGTCAGATTTGGTTCCCCTTCCTTTGGCCTCACCTGCTAGATCAACCGTGGATTCTCCATCCAATCCCGGGGTTGATCTCCCATCCGCAGAATCTGATTCACCCCAACTTGAACAGCCTGAAGCTCACAGCTTGGCTCCTCCAATTTCCTTGATTGCCAGGCAGAATGATCTTTCTTTGCCAGTACGTGACATTCTTATTGCATCTCATAAGTCTTCCACCAGAATTACATATCTCAGCAAGTGGAAAAGATTTACCTTTTGGCTGAAAGAAAAACAGGTAGATCCCTTCTCAGCACCAGTGTCGATAGTACTGAAGTAACTAGCTACCCTATTTCAAACCGGTTTATCTGCCTCTACCATTAGAGTTCATTTGGCTGCAATATCTAATTTCCATGATGCGTCCAAGACTCCTGTCTTATGTCACACAAATTATGCAAGACTTTCATAAAAGGCATGAATCATCTAAAACCCCCTTTTAGAGAACCTACTCAACCATGGGACCTTTCATTAGTCCTACAAGCTTTGACAATGCCACCTTTCGAACAAGCTTCTTCTTGCGACCTCAAATATTTGTCATGGAAAACCTTGTTTTTGGTTGCCATTACTTCTGCCAGACATATCTCTGAGCTTCACGCCTTATGCATCAAGAGTCCATATTTGATTTTTCATAGAGATAGAGTGTCATTGAGAACTAATCCTTCCTTTCTGCCAAAAGTGATCTCTGAAATGTCCATTAATCAAACCATTGAATTGTCAGTTTTCTTCCCCAATCATTCAAACAAAGGAAATTATTGCCTACAATACCCTAGATATTCACAGGCAAATTCGCTTCTACTTGAACAGGATTAAGGCATGTCGTAAATCAGACCAGTTATTTTTGGCCTATTCTGGACCTAGATTAGGATGTGTTGTTGCTAAGGTCACATTGGCTAAATGGCTGAAAGACTGCGTAACCTTCATTTCTAGGCAACGTAATATTCCATTACCTACTACCATAAAGGCTCATTCTACAAGGTTAGTGGCAACTTCTGCTGCCTTCCATGCCAGAGCTTCTTTACATGACATTTGTGCAGCTGCAACTTGGGCTACTCTTCATCCCTTCATCAATCATTACAAATTTGGATTTGGCCTCCAGGGGAGGAGCATCTTTTGGTTCTATGGTGCTCAAGAATGTCCTTCCATGAGAGCCTCCCAGGAATAAAGGTAGCTGGGAACTCTGTCCCACATGCAAGGAATGAACGAGGATTAACAATATCAGATAAAGAAGTTATGTCTTACCATAACGTTCCATCTGTATTGTTGATCCTCGTTCAGTCGTTACGACCCTCCCACCTTCCCCCTCTTGTGGCTTTGTTTGGATCTCACCATCCGGTTCTATTAGGTCATTTGACCAGAGGTAGCCTCTACCTTCTTTTGACTTGCAAACTCAATCTGAGGTAACAGGGAGAGGGGAATTCTGGGTAAGAGTTTTAGCTCAAGAGTTTGTAGCTGACGCGAGCTTGGAAGATGGCTGGCTCGGTTCCGAGGTCGGAACAGATACCCACACGTAATGACTGAACGAGGATCAACAGTACAGATGGAAAGTTATGGTAAGACATAACTTCTTTTTTCTTAATAGTCCTTAATAACTTCTTTTTTCTTAACAGACCTTAAGGGTCTAAAACAGAATTTTTTTTAAACTGTGAAACTATATTATTATAATGCACACAAATCCAGAATTGCAGTTGTTGCTGAACTTTCACAAAACAATTGTCATATCTCAGCTGTGTAATCTAGACATGTATTGTTAGAACCCATTTGTTAAGAAGACTTAAACTTTCACATTACAGTAAGAAATACCTCTGACTGCACATTTATTGAGATACTTGCAGAAATGTGCAAGCATATGCTTAATAGAATAATGAGCAATATAAGTAACACTGAATATCTCTCAAGATGTGCACCTTACAGTGCAAATATCAGACAGTTTTCTTCTACATCAGTTTTCCCATGATGCTGTGCTGTGCAGTAGTTTATGTCACTTGTTTTCTGAAGTATTTAGTACATATGGAAATACTGCTTATATTCATAACTACTAACAAACCACTAGCAATGTACCCAGTAAGGTGTGGCATAAATGGAAATTGACAATAAATTTTCCTTTTTCTCATTGACATTTCACACCATACTCCTCAGTAGGTCTCTCAGTTATGAAAATATGAACATAAATACGAAATTTTAGTAAGTCGCAACTAGTGATTAATTTCTCTACTGCAAGATATCTTAGATTAATAATTTTAGTATCATTTTGTTAACAACTCCTTGTCTTTTCTAATAATTTCTTATACCAGCTAGCTGGTAAGATACTTAAGTATGGCAGACCCAAAAATAGGTCTGGACTCTATAAGGAGCTGTGATTGTTAACTGTATACAAAAATGGCTGTGTAGACTTGAAGGAGTTAAGTGGGGGTTGCTCCACCTTGAGACTACCTAGAAAGACTATTGGCTGCTGCTTGGAAATCTAGCCTTTGTTTTTGAGAAATTTATGATCTACCTTTCAAGCCAGCTTGAAATTGTGCTATACAAATCCTCTCTGGAGAAACACAGAAAAAAATTCACGTGGTTATTTATTTATTTATTTACGTTTGTTCTCAAAAGCAAACTTCACACTTCTTAAGACTGGAGTGGTATCCTTCAAGGCCCCCGAGCCAGTGGAAACCACAACCCACGCTGCTGAAACCCTTACAAATGCCTTCTACGAGCACCTCCAGGAATGTATGGATCAAGCAATCCCTAATAAAATCAAGACCCTTTCCACCAAAGACAGGCGCCCGGTCTGGTGGACCCCAGCCATAAACAAACTCTACAACAAGAGGAGAAAGCTACTACATGACAGAGCAAAATCCCTAAAAGGGAAGGCATCTCTGATCAATACTAGCAAAAAACTACGATCACTCATAAAATCATCCAAGGCCAACTTTGAGAGAAAAATCGCTAATGACACAAAAGACAATCATAAGGCCTTCTTTAGCTATGTTAGAAACCTGGGTGGAAACTCCCAGATATGCTTAGAATTAGTCCAAAAAGATAAAAAAATCACTGAACCCACAGACATTGCCAACATACTGGCAGACAGGTTCAGTGCAAATTTCTCCCCTCCAAAAGGAGAAATATCTATCCCACCAGAGTCTAGCCTCCCAAACATCTCAGATGCCCAGGTGAGAGCTGCTCTCTAAAGCAAAAACACAGCATCAATGGGACCGACGGTGTCCCCGGCTGTGTGCTACGAACTCAACGAGGAACTAAACCCACACATAAGGCTGCTGTTTAATCTTAGCCTTACTACAGGATACGCCCAAAGAATGGCGACGGCAACTGTGGTCCCACTCCACAAAGCCGGTGCTTCTACGGACCCTGGAAATTACCCGCCCATAAGCTTGACGAGCCTTGTCTGCAAAGCTATGGAGAGGATCATAATGGAACTCATAAATAAAGACATTGGGGACCTACAGACACTGGATCCTACCCAATTTGGCTTTGTCAAGGGCAGATCCTGCCTCTTGAACTTGGTCGACTTTTTCAAAACGGTCACTAAGGCCATTGATGAGGGTAAGGCAGTTCACACAGCCTACCTTGACCTAGCAAAAGCGTTCGACACAATACCCCACTCGGGCATCATAGAAAAGCTCACCAGCTTAGATGTAAACCCATATGTCACAAGATGGGTTGCAAACTGGCTCAAGGACAGAACACACAGGGTTAGAGTTGCTGGTGCCATGTCAGACTCTAAGCTGGTCACGAGCGGTGTCCCACAGGGCTCAGTCCTGGGCCCCCTCTTGTTCGGCATTTATATTTCTGAAGTGCAGGCAAACATAGGGGATTGTGGCTGACAAAATTTGCAGATGACTGCAAACTGGGCACCATAATTGACACTCCATCAGACACAGACATCCTCCAGAGAGGTCTCATAGAAATGGATAACTGGTGCCAGAGCCATGGCCTTAAGCTAAATGCCAAAAATGTATAGTCATACCCTTTGGGAAAAACAAGGTAACCCTAATTACCACATAGGTGGTAATCCATTAAACACGGAAGAAGTTATCAGGGACCTGGGGACCCAAGTTGACAGTAACCTCTCTTTTGACACTCACATTGCCAAAGTGGTTAGGAAGACCTTCTACATTGCCCACCTGATCATGAAGGGATTCACATCCAGATTAGGAGAGGTCATTGTACCCTGTACTCTTCACTTATCAGACCAATGATTGAGTACAACGCCCCATTCGGAATGTACCTTACCCGACACCTGCAGCAGTTGGAAAGACCCCAAAAGTTCCTCAACAAAAGGATAAAGGGGCTCAAACATATGTCATACGATGCCCGACTGAAGAAACTCCAGCTCTATTCAGTCGCATACCGTCTGCTCAGAGGTGATCTGTGCCTGACATACAAGGCCATGTCCAACCCGGAATTAATGGACATGCTCCACCTCAAAAAATCCAAATCCACCAGAGCCACGAGAGCAAGAGACTTAAACCTCAACACGGATATAAATAGGACGTGCTGGAGGGACAGATTCATCACCCAGAGACTCCCTACACTATGGAACAGAATCCCAGTCCATGTGAAGCAGAGCCCCTCACTGACTCTGTTCAAGAGAAATCTTGACGAGTGGATGGGAGATCGTAGGTTTACCCCGGGAATCATCTCTGTGTCACTGCTGGACAGAGGCACAGCAAACTAATAGGTATAGTATTCTCATCCTAAGGGGTGGTGAAAGCCACACACACTCTGGCTAGGCTTATAAATGCCCTAGGGCAGATAGCCTAGTATGAACCTATGAACCTATGATGCCACAATATGAAGACAAGATGATCAATTTCAACAATTGGCTTAAGTATTGGTGTCATTCAATGGGGATCCAGTGCCTGTCAGCCTGGGATGACATGTTCGACAAGCCACGATGCTTCGCTAGGGACGGCTTGCACCTGTCACCCCTGGGCTTTCGGATATTGGCAAAGGCTCTTGCCACCCCCATAGTGCCTTTTTTAGGCAAGGCTCAAAAGACAAACCCACCTCCATAGGTATCACAAAGGATAAGAAACTAAGAGTAATGCTACTCAACGCCAGAAGTCTAAACCTCAAGATGCACGACTAAAACTCTCCTTAGCATGGAGAACATCGATATCTGTGCAGTAACAGAAACCTGGTCCAAGGCTCCCGAGAGCACCCCAGCACTACCAGGTTATACCTCATACCATGATTTTTGGCCCCAAAACTTGGACCGAACCACAAAAGGAGGGGTAGTATCAATATTCGTCAAAGATACCCACACCTCCAGGTTGGTGGCACAGCACAAAGCATCAGAGACTATCCATGTGCAACTAACAGTGGGTAAAACTGCCTTCCAGTTTATAGCCTGCTACAGACCACCCTCCCAAACCCAGGAACCCCACTCGGCCTTCCTGAGAACACTGGAAAATATGAAGGTCTCTCCAAACACCATTATACTGGGCAACTTCAACTACCCAAACATAGACTGGGAGCATTACTCTAGCTCCAACACCCTAGCCCAAAGGTTCCTAGAATTTATAAACTCAAATGCTATGGAACAACTTGTTACCACTCTCAAAAGAGGGGAAAACATACTGGACCTGATCATCACCAACATGGGGGCTCTATGCTCCAGACCAGAAGTGTATCCCTCACTGGTAAGATCAGACCATAAACTAATCTCACTGGATAGTCACATCCCGACCCCACCCCCTGCCCAGAAAAAACACAGTGAAAAACTTCTCTAAAGCAAATTTCACATTCCTCAAAACCGAGGTGGAATCCTTCAAAGCCCCGGGCCTGTGGAAAATACGGCCCAGACCGCACAATCCTTTATAAACGCATTCTATGAACACCTTCAGGAATGCATGGATCATGCAATCCCAAATAAAACCAAGACCCAATCCTCCAAAGGCAGGCGTCCTGTCTGGTGGACCCCAGCCATAAACAAACTATACAATAGAAGGAGGAAGCTACTACATGATAGAGCAAAATCCCAAAAAGGGAAGGCATCTCTGATCAGTATTAGCAAAAAACTACAGGCCCTCATAAAATCATCTAAGGCTAGCTTCGAGAGAAAAATTGCACAGGACACTAAGGATAATCACAAGGCTTTCTTTAGTTATGTTAGGAACCTGGGTGGGAATTCCCAGATATGCTCAGAATTAGTCCAAAATGACAAAAAATACACCGAACCCACAGACATTGCCAACATCCTAGCTGACAGGTTCAGCGCAAACCCCCCCCTCCCCCACCAAAAGGGCGAATATCTATCCCAACAGAGTGCTGCCCCCCTGACATCTCAGATGCTCAGGTAAGAGCCGCCCTCTCCAAAGCAAAAAACACAGCATCAATGGGACCAGACGGTGTCCTGGGCTGCATCCTACATGAACTCCAAGAAGAACTAAACCCAAACATAAAACTACTGTTCAATCTCAGCCTTACTACAGGATATGTACCCAAAGAGTGGCGTACAGCAACAGTGCTCCCTCTCCACAAAGGTGGTGCCTCAACGGATCCTGGAAACTATCGCCCCATAAGCCTGACCAGCTTGGTCTGAAAAGCTATGGAAAGGATTATCATGGACCTCATAAATAAAGATATTGGGGACCTACAGGCACTGGATCCTACCCAGTTCAGCTTTGTTAAGGGCAGATCCTGCCTCTTAAACCTGGTTGATTTCTTTGAAACAGTCACCAAGGCCATTGACGAGGGGAAGGTGGTCCACACAGCCTACCTGGACCTCGCAAAAGCCTTCGATACAATACCCCACTCGGGCATTATAGATAAGCTCACCAGCTTATATATAAACCCCTATGTCACTAGATGGGTTGCAAACTGGCTCAAGGACAGAACCCACATGGTTAGAATTGCTGGAGCTATGTCAGACTCCAAACCAGTTACAAGTGGCATCCCACAAGGCTCAGTCCTGGGACCTCTTTTGTTCGGTATATATTTCTTGGAGATACAGGCCAACAAGGAAGGACTGTGGCTGACCAAGTTCGCAGATGACTGCAAACTAGGCGCCATAATCGACTCTCCAGCCGACACAAGCATCCTACAAAAGGGCCTCATACAAACAGACAACTGGTGCCAGAGCCATGGCCTCAAGCTAAACGCCAAAAAGTGTATAGTCATCCCCTTTGGCAAAAACAAAGTGCCCACAAATTACCACATAGGTGGTAATCCATTAAGTACGGAAGAAGTAATTAGGGACCTGGGGACCCAAGTTAATAGCAATCTCTCATTTGAAAACCATGTAGCCAAAGTGGTTAGAAAAACATTTTATATAGCCCACCTAATCATGAAGGGATTCACATCTAGATCAGGGGACATCATCGTGCCTCTTTACTCATCCCTCATCAGGCCCATAATTGAGTACAATGCCCCTTTTGGGGATGTACCTTACCAGACACCTGCAGCAACTGGAAAGACCCCAAAAGTACCTCACCAAGAGGATCAAAGGGCTCAAACAGATGCCATATGCTGCCCGGATAAAGAAACTCCAGCTCTACTCAGTGGCATACCACCTGCTCAGAGGAGATCTGTGCCTGACATATAAAGCCATGTCCAACCCGGAATTAATGGACATGCTGCACCTCAGAAAATCCAAATCCCATCGAACTACGCGCTCGAGGGACTTGAACCTCAGCACTGAAATAAATAGGACATGCTGGAGGGACAGATTCATAACCCAGAGGCTCCCTTCACTCTGGAATAAAATATCAGTCCAGGTTAGGCAGAGTCCCTCATTGACTCTCTTCAAGAGGAATCTTGATGAGTGGATGGGAGATGGTAGGTTTACCCTGGGTATCACTTCTGTGTCACTGTTAGACAGAGGCATAGTATACTAACCTCGAAAAAAGGCATAGCAAAATTCATTTAAAATGGGTGGCGAAAGCCAAACACACTCTGGCTAGGCTTATAAATGCCCTAGGGCAGATAGCCTAGTATGAACCTATAAACCTAAGTCTGACTGGGCTAGTAGCCCATTTTCAGCAGAGGCCAGGGGAGAAAAACTCCAAAAATTACAAATATATTCTTTGATTAACAAGCCTAAGTACATTAAACAGAACAATTCAAGGTGTTATTACTTCTGTGCAAATGGTGATGACCCAGACCATGCAGTATTTTCATAAGGGGCAGGCTGCTTTTAAACACTAATCTTCCTTTCTTGTCCAGGGTTACCTCAGACGTATCTTTGAACAAAATTATTCAGCTTCCATAGTTATCTCCCAGACCTCTGAATAGGTCCTTCTAATTTTTTTCTGTGACTTGCAGGCACCGCTACTGTCTTGACACACACACACACACACACACACTGTCTCTCTCTCTCTGTTGCATCTTTTTTTAAACATTTTTATTACATTGCTACTTATGACGTAGGCCCACATACGATGGTGCAGTGGTTAGCGTTGTCCCCTCAGAGCAAGAAGTTCTCCAGTTCGATCCGCAGCTGGGGTGCCTTCTGTGCGGAGTCTGCATGTCCTCCTGCAGTCACGTGGGTTTCCTCCGGGTGCTCCGGTTTCTTCCCACATTTCCAAAGACATGCAGTAGGTGGATTGGACACACTGAATTGGCCATAGCTGGTGTGTGTGTGTGTGTGTGTGTGTGTGTGTGTGTGTGTGTGTGTGTGTGTGTGTGTGTGTGTGTGTGCGCGCGCGCGCGTAAGTAGTAAGAATGAACTACTGCGGCAGGGCTAGCCACCCAGCAGTGTAAACCTTGGCTCAAGATGATTGTCACTGCTGAAGTAACACCCAGACCACATGTGCAAAAATGGGAAAAGGGGTTGAGGATGGATGGATGGACATAGGCTCACATACGTTAATGGAAAATACACTATTTTAACCTTTTTTTTCATTTTTTAGCATTTTACATTACATGTTTTTTTTTTCTTTTAACAATTATTTTGCACTCTAGCATTAAGTAAATCAGTCAATTCATGCCTTTCCTTAAACCTCATTCCCAATTAGCATTATTCTGTAGATATTGTTCCCATAAAATCCATCTATTTATAAGTAATTTGCTCCTTCCCTTTTCTAAAGATCCCACCTGCAGTTTTTACCTCCTTTACAGTACTCAATACTTCACTTACTGTTGGTTTAGATTTTGGTTTCCATTCTGTAGGAATTCTTTGGCAGTAAGGCCTTAATATGTCTAGACAATTCAGATCCTGAGTCCCAGCTCAGAAGTGTAATTTCTTTATTACAACCATTTGATCCCCAAAGTTTTTGACAAAGTGCTCTTGTAAATACAAATCTGCCAACTTGTTAAACTCCTTGAAAACATGTTTCCAGTTACCTCACCCTTTTTTGTCGCACCTCCAGCGTTTGTAGTCTACCCAAGGAAAATTTCTCTGAAGTCTGTCTGGGGTATAGAAATACTGATGTAAACACGTCAAGAAGAAATCCTAAACCCTCCTGCACTTTGTTGCACATGTGGGAGCCATATGTATATCCTCCCATTGTTCCTTGTAAACTGACTTCCCAGTGTTTTCTAACCTCCTGTGGGTCATTCTTATAGTGATCATGCCTTATTTATATGCCCTAATGATGATCCGTTTTAAACAGTAGATTGTTTTTGAGAATTGACTAAAAACTCTGTCAGAGCTGGTATTTCAGTTATCATTCCCCTATCCCTTTCTCTTTGCCTTTACTCTGTCAGTCCCTGATAGGGAAGATGGTCTCTAACCTGCAGTCCAGACTTTTGTTTGGCCTCATTCCACTCTATTACTTTCCATCTCTAGTTATTTGCTTCCAATACCTTGTTTCCTTTGTCAGTTTTCTCCAGTAAATTACAGCCTGCTGTCTGTCTTCTACATCTGTACTTGAAGTCATCCTTGTGTGCTTTTTGTTTCACTGTTGCAGTTCTGACTGTTGGGATTTCCTGCTGTGAAAGCAGGTGGCCAGCACGACTTCCAGAGAAAATTGTTTTTGCCTCACAGGCTGATGGATGCCCTTACCAACATCAGTGCACTCTGGTATAAAGGGAGCCAGCCTATTTCATCACATCAGTCTTTTCTTGTTGCTGGAACCCGAAGCAGTATACAAGTGCGTTAGTCTACACCAGAGAGAAGTTGCCATCGGAAAGATAAGTACCCCGTTGGGGAACTCTCTTCTGTTTCTTTTAACTCATGTCATATAAAGTAAATAATAGTCTACACTGTGGAAAAACAAATCCCACACAGAGACTTATACTCTTTTTGTTACTTGCTTAGGCCCAGACCACAATGTTCCTAATTGTCGTTTTTGTGCTAGGTTTAGCACTAGAATGATTAGGCATAAGACCAAATTCTTAGCATGTTTTCTAAGACAAGAATCAGTTGAACTGCGTCCGATGGCATCCACTGATCACCCCAAATGTGAGCTACATAAGTGCAAAAAAGAGAGAGAACTGAAGCCAAAGTTGTCGGACAACCATCACTCCCCTACTGACTCTCCTGTTAGACTAATAATGGATGAAGAAGGTGAGGCACCTTCACAGCCCCCTTTCAGATTTGAAACAACAACCCAGGCCTCTGGTGAGACTCATTTGGAGTCCAACATGCATTCATTTTCTTCAACTTCCACTGCTCTCTTTTTAAGCTCACTGGTTGGGTCCAAGGTTGCTCAGCAGGCCATGGCTTCCGACGAGTGCTCGTTAACTGTCAATACAGTGAGGCCTAGCCCTACGCCGGTCCTTTTCTACAGAGAGTCAGGTGCCAGGGCATTGGACACACCCAAGCCTAAAGCTATACCCACCCCAGAGGTAGGCAGTGTGGCAAGGCCTCTGCCTAAGCCTATGGGCTCCCAAAAACTGGAATCCTAGCAGGATTTGATTAAGCTGGCTGAGGACTTAATTTCACTGTTGCAGTCATCACATTTGGGTTAACTGCTTGCAGTAGCCCTCAGTCGGCCTGATTATCAAAGTCTTGGGTCCTGCGTCGGTTGCTGTCTCATCTTCCATGAAGTTAGGTAGTCAGGGGTATAAGGCATACAGCCAACGCCATTACATCAGTCTTTCTTGCCATGCGGTGCCCGAAGCAGAAGCAGTCCTCAAGTGCTGGTCGGCCAACTCCTGAAATTTTCATTTTCAAGTTTCAGAACCGAAGTCTTCAACTAAAGCTAAGTACCCCTTTGGGAAAACATTTTCTTGCTCTAAACTGATGTCAGTAAAAGTCAATAATTGTATTTCTTGTGGAAAGCAAATGCCTCATAAAGATTTTCATTCATACTTTATTCCTTGCCTAAGCCCTGACCACGACATACCTCGCTGTCGATTTTGTGCCTTATTTAAAGAACGAAGTATTTGTCATCTGTATATTTACGCTTCTAAATATTTATATGGCATCGGTAAGCCACCTGACTACCGACATTCCGAAAAAACGCAAAGATAAAGACAGAGACAGGCCGCCTAGGTCCAAAGCTGCCGACGACGCTTCTCCTAAGCTAGTCGCCAGTTCTCCTGTACTCAGTGAGGCGCTTTTTCAGCCCCTGATACCCACTACTGCAGATTCGCAGGCCTCTACTGAGACCCATTCGGAGTCTGGTATGCCGCAAGATGCTTCAACTGTGGAACCTGCGGGTGTCTCTACCATGGATGGGTCCGGAGCCGCTGTGCAGGCACCGGCTTCTGAGGGTGTATTCAGGCCTACTGACTTGCATATTAAACCAATGCCATCTTCTTCTTCTTCAAGGCCTAAAACTCCATCCATGCCTAGAAAACCAATGCCCAGACTGCATGGTCAGGCCTCTATGCCTAAAAAACAAATTATAAGAATGGCTGAAGACCTTATTACTTTAATCAGGGGAAGCCAACCTTCCCCCTCTAAGAGACCTAGGACTGAATTTGGTTATGATTCTTCTGATCAGGATTCTGAAATTTCTGATGGTCTTTGTGTTTCACTGTTGCAGTCATTACGTTTGGGTAATCCTGCTGGCAGGTTGCCCTCAGTCATCCTGAATTCCAGAGTCTTGGGTCCTGCGTCGGCTGCTGTCGCCCCTTCCCTGATGTCAGGTCATCAGGGGTATAAAAGAATCAGGTGACGCCATTTTCTTTAGTCTTTCTTGCCACGGTTCCCGATGCCAAAGCAGTTCGCAAGTGCCGGTCGGCCGACTCCTGAGATTTTCGTGATTGAATTTCAGATCTGAAGTCTTCATTTAAAGCTAAGTACCTCGTTGGGGAAACTTTTTTCTTGCTCCGGACCGATGTCAGAAATTGTTAATAATTGTGTTTCCTGTGGAAAGCAAATACCTCATAAGGACTTTCACTCTTACTGTATTCCTTGCCTAGGCCCTGACCACGACATTTCTAGTTGTCGGTTTTGTGCTAGATTTAACCAACGCACTGTTAAGCGTCAGTACGATTTTGCAGTAAGCTATTTTGGGCGTAGATTTAATTATACAATGCTGTCGGATAGCCATCCAACTACCGGAGTTCACAAGAAGTGCAAAGAAAAGGAAAAAGACAGGCAACCAAGGTCCAAAACCGAAGACGAAGCTTCTCCTAAGCCAGTCGCCAGTTCGCCGGTTCTCAGTGAGGCACTTTCGCAGCCCCTGACGCCCACTACTTTAGAGTCACAGGCCGCTACCAACTCCCACATGGAGCCGGTCAAGCCGCCGGAAACTCAAGGTATTGGAGACTTTGAGACTATTCCCTCAGATGGGTCCGGAGCCGCTGAGCAGGCATCGGCTTCTGAGGGTGTTTTCAAACCTAAACAGTTATACATTAAACTGACTACAGTTTCAAAGGCAAAGACTAAAGCACCTTTAAAGGCAAAGAAACAAGTTTTCCAGCCACATGGACAGGCCTCCATGCCCAAAAAACAGATGCTCAAAATGGCTGAAGACTTAATTACCTTGATCAGGGTTCCCATCCCCCTCCTGATAAGAGGCCTAGGCAAGAGACAGCCTATGAATATTCAGATCAAGTTTCCATTTCCTCAGATTCCTCCTCTGATCAGGAATATACTCTTCCTCCCTATGAGGATTCTTATGCTGAAGAGTCTATCCCTTCAGCTTCTCCTCCTGAGGACTATTCCTTTGGGGAAACCTTGCATACCATGAGGGAGCATTTCCACTGGGAGAGCCAAGATTATTCAGAATCTAAGAAGAGACTCAGGGACTTTCTTCTACTTCCTCAACACAGGCCTCTAGCTATTCCACCTGTGTTAGACATTGTAGATGCTGTGTTTTCAGAGTCTAGTCTGACACCTGACTCCTTACCTCCAGCACCTGTTAAGCCTGATAGATATTACAGTTCCTGACTCTCATAAATTCCTTTTCAAAAACCCTGCTGCAGACCCAGAAACTATTTCTCAGGGTCCCAAAGGGGTCAAGGCTTCCACTGCCAAAAACCCTACCCCTTCTGACAGAGATTCTAGGGCACTAGATAGATGGGGAAAAAAAGATTTACACATCTGCTGCCTTGGCTATAAGGGCCTTAAACTGCCGGTTTCATATGCTCAAATATCAGCAATATATCACAACACTGCTCAAACAGAAAATGTTGGTAAATTCTGAATGTGCAGAAAACAAGGAAATGCAGGATTTATTGCATGCAACTGAACAAGTTGGAAAACATACTTTGCAATGTGGTTTTGATTCTCTGGAGGCCTTCTGCAGGGACGCAGTAACGGGTTCTGTAATTAGGAGGCATGCTTGGTTAAAGGAACAATATCTGCCTGTTCATGTCAAAGCTAAATTATTAGATGCACCATTACAGCATTATACCTTGTTTGGTGTTAAGGCAGAAGAGGTGTTAAAGAAAATGGAAGACAAAGCTAAATCTATGCAAACTGTCAAAGATTTCTTTACGAGTACAGACACCTAGGTTTAGCAGACACTGGCCTACAAAGAACTGGTCCTTTCCAGTGTCAGACAGACCTCAAAGGGGCAGATCCAGACGCCCTAGAGGTAGATCCCAGCCACAAGGTTCGTACAGGTCTAAACAATGGGGTGCTTCTACCTCCAAAAGTGGAGGACAAATCACAACCTTACAGGAAACGGTCCCAATAACTTCCCCCTGCCTGTACCAAGCACTTATTTCCTGGCAGCACCCTTAGGGGGAAAATTAGCACTTTTTTCTCAAAATTGGCACATTATAACCCAGGACAAATGGGTTCTAGACATGGTGTCACAAGGCTACAAGTTTCAATTCCATACCCTGCCAAGGGCAAACGGTTGGCCAGACCTGCCAAACAAATCAATGGACAGAGGCTCAAAAACAGGTCTCATCCCTCATAGACATGAGGGCTATTTAACAAGTGCCACAGCAAGAGCAGGGACAAGGTTTTTACTCAAGACTGTTCTTGGTACCCAGAAAGGACAAAGCATGGAGACCAATACTGGACCTATCTGTTCTAAACACTATCCTGGATTTTCCAAAATTCAAGATGTTGACCTTGCAGCAGCTTCTGCCCATGCTGGGCAGAAAGGCTTGGCTCGTCACTTTAGACCTAAAAGAGGCATACCTGCATGTCCGAATCAGACAGTCATATACCTCAGATTCAAGGCTGGTTCAAAGCATTACCAATTCTCTGCACTGCCCTTTGGCTTATCTACTGCGCCCAGGGTCTTCACAAAGTGCCTGGCACCAGTAATTGCTTTCTGCAGACAAAGAGGAATACAGATATATCCTTACTTGGATGACTGCCTCATTCAAGCAGAGAACAAGGACATTCTACTGCAGCATCTGGCGTTTGTGAAAAGACTTTTAACATGCCTAGGGTACACAGTCAATGAACAGAAATCAAAACTAGTACCCTCTCAAGAGGTAATATTCCTGGGTGCAAGCTTAAATACAACTGCCCTGATGGCTTATCTCACGCCAGGCAGACAAAGGCAACTGACTACCTACTTCAAAATGTTAGCAACAAAAACCCAGTTATCTGCAAGAAAAATTCTGCAGGCTTTGGGCTTCATGGCATCCTGCATCCTACTAATTCCATATGCAAGACTGCATATGAGGAAACTTCAATGGTTTCTAAAAAGTGTTTGGACTCAACATTGCCACAGCCTGGAAACAATAGATGTCCTTCAAGGATGCATCTGCAGTCATAACATATGGGTTGTCCTGCCTCAGGCAGCCCTTCGGTTGGCCGGATTCCAAAGTCTGGGTCTGGCCTCCGCTGATGTCGCACTTTCCCCGACGTCAGAGCGTCTGGGGTATAAAAGCATCAGCCGACGCCATTTTCCTCAGTCTTTCTTGCCGCGTGGTGCCCGAAGCAGAAGCAGTTCGCAAGTGCCGGTCGGTCATTTCCTGTGATTCAGCTACCGAAGACTTCGAAAAAGCTAAGTACCCCGTTGAGGACTCTTTCTTGCCTCAGCCGATGTCAGATAAAGTAAATAAATGTTTAACTTGTGGGAAACAAATACCTCATAAGGATTTCCACTCTTACTGCCTCCCTTGCTTAGGCCCAGACCACGACGTCTCGGCCTGTTCAGCCTGTGCTTCCTTCAACCAACGAACTCTTAGACATCGGTCGGAGTTTGCAGAGGAATTCTTTGGGGCTAATTTTGCATATAAGATGCCGTCGGAGACTCCGACATCGCATTTGGTGAAAAAACAGAAGGACAAGGACCGACATCATGCCCGCGGTTTCGGCTGAAACCACGGTAAGGCCTACCGCGAGTGTCTCGGTTTTGGCCGAAACCGAGTCCTCGGAGCTTCCTTTAACCGAATCCACTCAACCGACCACCGCGGCCCTGGAGGCCCCGGCTGAGTCGGCTACTGAGCTACCTACCGAAACCAGTGTCCAGGAAATGTCCGACACCATACCCTTGGACAAATCTACTCCTGCACGTGAGGCAGCTAGACCCCCTGCTTCCATGTCCATTAAGGCTTTTTCCAGGGCTAAAGCTGCTAAACTTTCTAAAGCTTTGCCTCCCAAGACTACCTCCCAGAGACCTTCTTCTAGTTCTCAGATCCTCAGCCTTGCAGAGGATCTTATTTCTTTAATTAGAGGTTCTCAGCCTCACCCGGACAGGGGCTCTCACCCACCACCAGACAAAAGGCCCAGGACTGAGCCCTCTGACCAACACTCTTCAGATGAGTCTACGGATGGATCTGAGTTGTCAGATCACCAGGAGGAGGCTTATTCGGCCTATGAGGATTCTGATGCTGAAGAATCTATCCCTTCGGCCTCCCCTCCTGAAGAGTTTTCTTTTGGTGAGACACTACACTCCGTGAGAGAGCATTTTCAATGGCAGGGTCAGGAATTTTCTGATTCTAGAAAGAGATTAAGGACCTTTTTGCATTTACCTCAGCATAGGCCCTTAGCTATACCTCCTGTTTTGAATGTTATTGATGATGTGTACAATGATGTTAGTACAGCCCCTGATACTCTCCCTTCGGCACCTGCCAAACCTGATAGATTCTACAGGGTCCCGGATTCTCATTTACATCTGTATAAGGCCCATTCTGCAGACCCAGATACTATTTCTCAGGGCCCTAAAGGGGTTGCAGCTGCCACTGCCAAAAATCCTCTACCTTCTGAAAGGGAGTCTAGAGCTTTAGAGAGATGGGGAAAGAAGGTATATACTTCTGCAACTCTTTCCGTGAGAGCATTAAATTGTCAATTTCATATGATACAGTACCAAGAGTATTTGTTAGATGATCTGAATAAGAAGCTTTCTTCTTCTGAACTCCTTGACCGTAAATCCCTTCAGGATCTGGTACATAACTCACAGCAGGATAGTAATCATTTTTTGCAGTGTGGTTATGATGCACTGGAAGCTTCATGTAGGTCAGCTATGACTGGGGCAGTTATTCGTAGGCATGCCTGGCTGAAGGAACAATTTTTGCCAGACCATGTTAAAGCTAAACTCCTGGATGCTCCAATGGAAAAACAAAAATTATTTGGCTCCTCGGCTCAGGAGGTCTTAAAGAAGTTTGAAGAAAAGGCAAAATCTGTGCAAACAGTTAAGGACTTTCTGCAAGTACAACCACAGAGATTCAGCAGAAACTGGCCTACTAAGAATTGGTCCTTTCCAGACTCGGACAGATCCCAGAGAGGCAGGAACAGGCATCCCAGAGGTAGAGGGCAAGCTAGAGGCTCCTACAGAGGCCGTCAGTGGCAGCCTACCAACCAGAGCGGTAGTGCAGCAACAGCAACAACAACTACTACACCAGGACAGACTCAATGACTTTTCTTTGATTCCGCCTACCAGGGCTCAATTGGAAGCACCCTTGACCTGAAAGCTTTCTTTATTCTCAAAAAACTGGCATTATATTACAAGGGACACATGGACACTGCAAATAATAGACAAAGGATACAGGTTCCACTTCCACACTTTGCCAAGAAGAATCGGAATGCCAAACCTGCCACCAAATCAGAGGGCAGAGGCTTTAAAGCAGATCAACAACTTAATTCAAATGAAAGCCATAGAAAAGGTACCTCTTTCAGAACAAGGCCAAGGATTTTACTCCAGATTATTCCTTGTTCCAAGAAAAGACAATCAATGGAGGCCTATTCTCGACCTGTCCGCACTGAATACTTACCTCATTGTGCCAAAATTCAAGATGCTGACCCTACAGCAACTTCTTCCTATGCTGGGCAAGGAGTCTTGGCTGGTGACTCTAGATCTCAAGGAGGCATACCTGCATGTCCCTATTCGACAAAGTTGCAGAAGACACCTCAGATTTCTTGCAGGATCAGAGCATTATCAATTCTCAGCATTGCCCTTTGGCTTATCTACTGCGCCCAGAGTATTCACGAAATGCCTGGAATCAGTAATTGCACACTGCAGACTTCAGGGGATTCATATCTACCCATATCTGGATGACTGCCTTATACAAGCGGACAACAAGAAAAATTTGATAAAGGACTTGGCCTATGCCATCCACCTACTACAGGTCTTGGGATACACAGTCAACATCCAAAAATCAAGACTTGTTCCATCCCAAAGGATAACCTTTTTGGGTGCAGATCTAGACACAACCACCCAAATGGCCTTTCTCACAGAAGAAAAACAAAAACAACTTCCGGATTACTTCATGAATCTGACAAGACAAACTCGGCTAACTGCAAGGAAAATCCTGCAGGCCCTGGGTTACATGGCATCCTGCATAATTCTGATTCCACAAGCCAGGCTGCATATGAGAAAATTACAATGGTACCTAAGGAGTGTATGGTCTCAGCACAGTCACAGTTTGGAAGCTTTGATACCAATCATTCCTTGCCTTCAAAAGGAATTCCTGTGATGGGCTCAAGCCTGCCAGTCCAACAGAGGGTTGCCTTTCAACAAACCAAAAACAAAACAAACCATCACCACGGACACTTCAGACCGAGGATGGGGAGCACACATGGAGAGCAACTGTATCCAAGGCCTATGGTCTCAAGGGCAGCTGCGTATGCACATAAACCAAAAGGAAATGCTGGCAGTGATGCACGCAATCGAGGCCTTCAAACCTTTCCTCCATCAAGGCCACCTGTTAATAAGGACAGACAACACCACGGTCATGTGGTACATAAACAAGCAGGGAGGCACACATTCCTACCCTCTATGCAGGCTGACTATGAATCTATGGGAACTATGCCTGAAACTCAATATCCAACTGCAGTCCCAGTTCGTGCCAGGGAAAGAAAATGCACTGGCAGACAGCTTAAGCAGAACTACCATGGATGCACACGAATGGATGCTGCACCCAGACATCTTTCTACTCATAACAAAAGCATGGGGAAAGCCGGAGATAGATCTGTTCGCCTCACCCCACAACCATCAACTGAAGACATTCTGCTCAAGGACATACCACCCACAAGCTTGGAGGGTGGACTCTCTCTCTTTAAGCTGGAAAGCTCTAAAAGTATATGCCTTCCCACCTCTCCCATTAATGTCCAAGGTTTTACTGAAGATCAGGGCAGAACAGCCAAGAGTGATTCTGATAGCACCAGACTGGGCAAGGCAGCACTGGTACCCACTATTGAGGAGCATGTCACAGACGAAACCATGGCCTCTCCCCCATGGCTTCTTCTTCTGACGCAGAACAATTTCAAGATCATGCATCCCAACTTGAAAACATTGCAGCTAACTGCCTGGAAAATTCCATAAATCCCCCTCAAAATAACTTATCACCGAGAGTAAAGGACATTATTATGGAAGCTCGCCGGCCTTCCACAAGGAAGACATACTCAGCAAAATGGAAAAGATTTCTCATTTGGAACACAACAAAAGGCTTAGATGTGACAGTGGCGAGCATGACACATATTCTGGAATACTTAGCAGAATTGTTCCACAATGGCCTGTCCTATTCTTCCATTAAGATTCATGCCTCAGCAATTTCAGCAGAATACAATGTTGATCCACCTATCTTCTCACACCCTCTCCTCAGGCAATTTCTGAGAGGGATCAAAAACATCAATCCTCCAAGAAAAACCCCCTTTACCTACTTGGGATCTCAACTTTGTGCTGGAGAAACTAACACTTCCTCCCTTTGAACCAGCAGCATCGGCGGATCTACAGTTTCTGTCTTGGAAAACTGCATTCCTTCTGGCCATAACTTCAGCAAGAAGAGTATCTGAGTTACAAGCTTTAATGGCAGTACAGCCATTTCTTATCTTCCATCAGGACAGAGTTTCACTAAGAACCAATCCTACTTTTATGCCAAAGGTGGTATCTAGGGTATCCCTGAACCAAGCTATTCACTTGCCTACATTCTTCCCAAATCCACAAAATAGAGGGGAAAAACTTCTACACACTCTGGATATACACAGACAACTACGCTACTACTTGGACAGAACTAAAAGTTACAGAAAGACTGACCAACTCCTTGTAGCATATGCTGCTGGGGTACAAGGAAAAGCAATTTCCAAACAGACAATTTCAAAGTGGATAGGAAATTGCATTCGATTTTGTTACTCCTTTCATGGAAAGACGGTTCCTGCAAATATCAGGCCTCATTCCACAAGGGCCACAGCCACCACTACAGTCTTCCTAAGAGGGGTGGCTACCAAGGACATTTTAGAAGCTGCTACATGGAGCTCCGTGCATACATTTGCCAAACATTACAATTTATCTTTATACTCCAGATCCAGAGCAGGTTTTGCTACAGCAGTCCTGCAGGGTATCTTAACTACACCATCCTTTTCTTAGTGCCTCCTCCCCCAGATTGGCTATGGTATTCTACCCATATGTTATGACTGCAGATGCATCCTTGAAGGACATAGTACAGTTTTGTACCTACCATAAATGTAGATGTCCGATAGGTATGCATCTGCAGTCAGGTTTACCCTCCCTCCTTCCCCTCTGTGGTATTCCTAGGGTACTTACCCCTCCATTAGCTAGCTGGGGGATCCATTATGGTGTATTTGTTTGTATATATATATATATATATATGTATATATTTTTTGGAAAATGTTTGGAATTTTATTGCATTCCTCCAAATTTGGCCTTCCTAGAGGGCACCTGGCATCTGGGGCAAGAAACACTGAGGAAAATGGTGTTGGCTGATGCTTTTATACCCCAGACGCTCTGACGTCGGGGAAAGTGCGACATCAGCCGAGGCCAGACCCAGACTTTGGAATCCGGCCGACCGAAGGGCTGCCTGAGGCAGGACAACCCATATGTTATGACTGCAGATGCATACCTATCGGACATCTACATTTATGGTAGGTACAAAGCTGTACTTTACTCTTATTCCCTGCCTGCAACAGGAGTTCCAGTGGTGGGCAACGGCTTGTCACCAAAACAAGGGTCAGCCATTCACATTACCTCCAGCCAGGCAGACACTAACAACGGATGCATCAGATTATGCCTGGGGGCCCCACATGGCAGGAAGATGCATTCAGGGCGCATGGACCTCAAACCAACTGCATTTACATATCAATCAAAAAGAGATGCTAGCTGTTCAAAATGCCCTGACAGCCTTCAAGGACCTACTTCATCCAGGACAACTACTGATAAAGACGGACAGCACCACGGATATGTGGTATATAAACAAGCAGGGGGGCAACACATTCCTACCCCCTTTGCAGACTAGCCATGACATTGTGGGACACAGCATTGACTTACCAACTACATCTGCAGGCACAATTCCTGCCAGGAAGGAAAAATAGTCTGGCAGACGAACTAAGCAGAAACCTCATGGATCCCCACGAGTGGCACCTGGATCCACAAGTCTTCAGCATGATAACAAGGAAATGGGGATGCCCTGGCATAGATCTATTTGCCTCCCCTCACAACTACCAACTAAAAAGATTTTGCACAAGGATTTTTCACAGACAAGCATTGAAAGTGGACGCCCTATCCTTCATCTGGAAAAACTATCAGTATCTGCCTCTACTCCCCAAGGTACTCCTAAAGGTCAGACAGGAGAAGCCAAAGATGATACTGATTGCCCCAGACTGTGGCCCCGTCAGCACTGGCACCCAGTCTTAAGGAGCTTGTCTCAATCCCCAGCTTGGACCTTACCTCAAGTACCTCATCTACTGTCCCAGCTAAACAATCAGATCCTGCACAGCCAACTCAGGACTTTAAACCTGGCAGCATGGCGGATAATGTAGTCATACAAAACACACCTCTCAGCAAAGCTGTGATGGATGTCATTTTGGAAGCCAGACGGTCTAGTACTAGAAAATCTTATGCTGAAAAATGGAAGAGATTCTGTGCTTGGAACCAGGCACAAGGAACAGATACAGCTGTGCCAAATATTCCTCAGGTTTTACAATACTTAACTGAGATGCTGGACAAAGGCCTTTCTTTCTCATCTATTAAAATTCATGCCTCTGCCATTTCGGCTCATTACAATGCAGAGCCACCAATCTTTTCTCATCCATTATTAAAACAGTACCTCAGGGGAGCCAAAAATTTAAGGCTTCCAATGAAATCACCAATGCCTGCATGGGACCTCAACTATGTTTTGGAACAACTCACCCTGCCTCATTTTGAGCCAGCTGCTATTGCTGATATAAAGTTTTTATCTTGGAAAACAGCTCTGCTCCTAGCAATAACTTCTGCAAGATGAGTTTCAGAGCTACAGGCACTCATGGCTGTGGAACCTTTCATCATTTTTTATCCGGACAGAGTCTCCCTGAGGACAAACCCAATATTTATGCCTAAGGTGGTGTTCACTGTGGCTCTTAACCAAACCATTCATCTGCCAACTTTCTATCCAAATCCACAGAACAAGGGGAAAGAATTCTGCATTCTTTGGACGTGCACAGACAACTTAGATTCTACTTGGACAGAACCAAATTTTTTAGAAAGAGCAATTACTAGTGGCATATGCTGCAGGATCACAAGGAAAGGCTATCTCAAAGCAGACTATTTCAAAGTGGATAGGCCACTGCATTCATTTCTGCTATTTATACCATGGAAAGCCAGTGGCTAAGGGCATTAGGCCACATTCCACCAGAGCTGCAGCCACTTCAGCAGCCTTTCTCAGGGGAGTACCAACCAAGGACATTTTAGAGGCAGCTACTTGGAGTTCAGTGCACACCTTTACAAAGCACTATCATCTGCCACTCTACTCTAAATCCAGGGCAGGCTTTGCCACTGCAGTTCTGCAGGGTCTCATAGCCGCTCCTAATGCTGTTTAGCTCCATCCTCCCAACCATAGCTTTGGGAATCTACCCAAATGTAATGACTGCAACAGTGAAACACAAAGAACATAGTACAGTTGTGTACACTTACCATAAATGTAGATGTTCAAGTGTATTCACTGTTGCAGTCCAGGTTACCCACCCGCCATCCCCCTTTTCTTCTGATGGAACCTATCTTTCCTTCTCTGATTTATACAACCTATGTGGTGTATTTGCTTGTAGATGAAGGTAAAGTTTATATTGGTGCATGCAATTTTATTAATGGATATAAATTTTGGCTACCCTTTTAGGGGGCACCGGACATCTGGGGCAAGTAAAACTAAAGAAAATGGCGTCGGCTGCTTCTTTTATACCCCTGGCAACCTGACGTCAGTGAAGGGGCGACAGCAGCCGACGCAGGACCCAAGACTTTGGAATTCAGGCCGACTGAGGGCAACCTGCCAGCAAGATTACCCAAATGTAATGACTGCAACAGTAAATACACTCGAACATCTACATTTATGGTACGTGTACACAACTGTACTTTTCTTCTAATGACCAGGATTTACCCTTATCTACCTATGAGGATTCTGATACAGAGGACTCTATTCCCTCTGCTTCCCCTCCAGAGGATTTTTCTTTTGGGGAAACCTTACATACTCTAAGGGAACATTTCCACTGGAAAAGCCAGGATTGCTCTGATTCTAAAAAGAGGCTTAGGGATTTCTTACTCCTGCCCCAACACAGGCTTTTAGCTATCCCCCCTGTACTGGGCATTGTTGATTATGCCTTTTCGGAGTCTAGCTTGTCCCCTGACTCCTTTCCTCCTGCTCCCAGAAAACCAGATAGATATTACAGGGTTCCTGACTCTCACAAGTTCCTCTTTAAAAATCCTACTGCGGATCCTGAGACCATTTCACAGGATCCCAGGGGCATTAAGGCTACTACTGCCAAAACTCCTATTCCCTCTGATAGAGATCCCAGGGTGCTGGATAGATGGGGTAAGAAGGTATACACTTCTGCAACTTTGGCCATTAGGGCCTTGAATTGCCAGTTTCATATGTTAAAGTATCAGCAGCATATTATTGGATTGCTTAAACCGAAAATGATGTTGATTCCTGACTGTGCTGAAAATAAGGATTTACAGGATTTATTACATTATGCTGAACAAGTTGGAAAACATACTTTGCAATGTGGTTTTGATTCACTAGAGGCATCTTGCAGGGCTGCTGTTACTGGGTCTGTACTTAGAAGGCATGCTTGGCTTAAGGAGCAGTCTTTGCCAGATCATGTTAAAGCTAAATTGTTGGATGCTCCCTTAAACCAGGACTGCCTGTTTGGCAACACAGCAGAAGTAGTACTTAAAAAGATGGAGGAAAAAGCTAAATCTATGCAAACTGTTAAAGATTTCCTGCAAGTACAGCCTCCATGATTTAGTAGGCATTTTACCCTCTAAGAATTGGTCCTTTCCTGCCTCTTCCAGGCCTTCTCAGTCCAAACCCAGAACCAACAGAACACTCGGGCTTTAGTCTCAAGGTACGCAAAGGACTAAGCAGTGGGGGGCTCCCACTTCCAAAGCAGGGAGTAGTAAGACCCCCCCTTATGGTAAACTGTCTCAATGACTTAACTTTAAAACTTCCAAGCCCTTCTCAACTGACTGCTCCTTTAGGGGGAAAGATTGCTCTGCAAGCAAAAAACTGGGAACTCATTACCCAGGACAAATGGGTTTTAAATATAGTTTCCCAAGGATACAGATTCCACTTCCACACTTTACCAACCCCAAACAGTTTGCCAGATCTACATCTAAATCAGTGGGCAGAGGCTGAAAAGCAAGTTCTCTCTCTCTTAAGTATAAGGGCTATTCAAACTGTCCCAGAAGAGTAAAGGGGACAAGGTTTCTACTAAAGACTTTTTCTGGTGCCCAGAAAAGACAACTCCTGGCGTCCTATTCTGGATCTCTCTATTCCAAACACTTTTTTGGTGATCCCAAAATTCAAGATGCTAACTCTTCACCAGTTGATTCCTATGCTAGGCAAGGATGTCTGGTTGGCAACACCGGATTTAAAGGAAACGTACCCGCACATGCCAATCAGGGAATCTTGCAGAAGATACCTACTCTTCAAAGCAGGCTTCATGCACTATCAGTTCTCTGCACTGCCCTTTGGCTTATCTACTGCACCCAGGGTATTCACAAAGTGCCTAGCTCCAGTCATTGCATTTTACAGGCAAAAAAATATTCAAATATACCCATACCTGGACGATTGCCTAATTCAGGCAGAAAGCCAGGACATACTATTGAATCATCTGGCATTTGTACAAAAGTACTAACTTCTCTGGGGTACACCATAAACGAAAAGAAATCACATCTGGTACCCTGTCAACAATTGTATTCCTGGGAGCAAGCTTGAACACAACTTCCCAGATGGCTTTCCTCACACCAGAGAAACAAGTTCATTTGACAGCTTACTTCAAACTAATGGCCACAAAGACCCTGCTATCTGCAAGACAAAGACTGCAAGCCTTGGGGTTCATGGCCTCCTGCATTGTCCTAATTCCATATGCAAGACTGCATATGAGGAAAATACAATGATATCTAAAAAGCCTATGGTGTCAACATTCTCAGGGTCTAGAAGCAATGATTCCTATCATGCCTTGACTACAGTTAGAGTTCCTTTGGTGGGCAGAGGCCTGCCACCAAAACAAGGGACTGCCATTCACTCTACCCCCTGCCACCCAAACCGTAACAACAGATGCATCAGATTATGCATGGGGGGCTCACTTGGCAGGGAGGTGCATTCATGGCAAATGGAACCCAAGTCAAATGCACCTGCATATCGATCAAAAATAAATGTTAGCTTTACAGAATGCTCTGACAGCCTTCAAAGGACCACATTCTTCCTGGACAGTTAATGGAAAAGACGGACAACACCACTGTTATGTGGTACATAAGCAGGGGGATCCCACTCATACCCTCTCTGCAGACTAGGCATGGCTCTGTGGCTCACAGCCTTGAGCTACCAAGTGCACCTACAGTCTCAGTTCCTGCCAGGAAAGCTAAATACACTGGCAGACAACCTAAGCAGAAATCTCATGGACCCACACGAGTGGAAACTGGAACCAAAGATATTCAACATGTTGATAAACAAATGGGGGAGCCCAGAGATAAACCTGTTTGCCTCCCCCCAGAACTACCACTTGGACAAATTCTGCTCAAGGACTCCCCATAAACAAGCTTGGAAAGTGGATGCCCTGTCCTTCACCTGGAAAAATCTATCAGTTTATGCCTTTCCTCCTCTGCCTCTCCTCTCCAAGTTACTACTAAAGATCAAACAGGACAAACCAAGGACGATACTGATTGCACCAGACTGGCCACGCCAACACTAGTACCCCCTCTTGCGCAGTGTGTCACTGCTGGCACCATGGCATCTGCCACAGATCCCTACCCTGCTGTCCCAGCAGAAGGGCCAGATTCTGCACCCTCAGCTTCAAACCCTGAACCTGGCAGCCTGGCTAATTACCTGATCTCTCTGTTACCATCCCTCAGTAAACAAGTGTTGGATGTCATTCTGGAGGCAAGGAGGCCTAGTACTAGAAAATCATATGCTGAAAAATGGAAAAGATTCGGTTCCTGGAACCAAACTCAGGGGATGAGCACAGCAGCGCCCAATTTACCTCAGATTCTTCAATACCTAAATGAGATGCTTCACAAGGGCCTTTCTTTTTCCTCCATCAAAATTCATGCCTCAGCCATTTCAGCTCATTACAACACAGAAGCCCCAATTCCAGCCTGGGACAGTATCTTTGTATTTGAGAAACTTACTCTACCTCCTTTTGAGCAGCTGCAAGTGCAGAGTTGAAATTCCTTTCTTGGAAGACAGCCTTACTTTTAGCCATCACTTCAGCAAGAAGGGTGTCTGAATTACAGGCCCTTATGGCAGTGGAGCCTTTCATCATATTTCATGCGGACAGGGTGTCCCTCAGGACCAATCCCTCCTTCATGCCCAAGGTGTTATCCAGTGTGGCTCTTAATCAGTCCATTCATTTGCCAACCTTCTTTTCTAATCCTCAGAACAAAGGGGAACGTGTACTGCACTCCTTAGATGTGCACAGACAACTTAGATTTTACTTGGACAGGACTAAACCTCTCAGGAAATCTGAACAGCTGCTGGTGGCATTTGCTGCAGGGGCAGAGGGGAAGGCCATTTCAAAGCAAACCATTTCTAAATGGATAGGCCATTGCATTCATTTCTGCTATGAGCACCATGGAAACCTATCCCATAGGGGATAAGACCACATTCAACCAGGGCTGCACATACCTCTACAGCCTTTCTCAGAGGTGTCCCTACCATGGACATCCTAGAAGCTGCTACCTGGAGTTCTGTACATGCTTTCACCAAGCATTACCATTTACCAATTTTCTCTAAATCCAGAGCTGGTTTTGCCTCTGCAGTGTTGCAGGGCCTTATAGCTGGTCCAAATGCTATCTAAAGTCCTCCTCCCATCCTTAGCTTTGGGAATCTACCCAAATGTATTGACTGCAACAGTGAAACACGAAGAACATAGTACAGTTGTGTACACTTACCATAAATGTAGATGTTTAAGTGTATTCACTGTTGCAGTCCTGGTTACCCTCCCTCCAGCCCCCTGACTTCTTTTGGCTATACCTCTATTCCTTTTTACTATGCTTAAAAGCTTTTTGGTGTATTTGCCTTTTTGTTGTAGCTTCTCCATTACAAATCTGCTTTTCTACTTTTTCTCTGTCTTCTTCTTTGTATTGTAAAGTTTTCCATGTCCAGATCCCTATGCCTATATTTCTCTTAAAATATCTTTGGTGCTGCTCTTTTTGTATGGATTAGTTTTGCTTTCTCCTTTCCATAAATATTACACCATATTAAATCTTTTTCTTTCCCATGTCCATATTTCTTCTTCAGATGTTTCCTGTTCTTCTGATCTTCCTGTTTTTTCTTACTTTGGGGACTCGTTCCATCCTGCTGTGATGTAACCTGTTAGATCTTCTACACCAAATCCTTCACTTTTGAGGCATTCCATAACTTCAGTGTCTATTTTTTTTTAACTTCTACTTTACTAATCTTGTTTTCTACATTCCCTCGTTCTGATATTTTTTATTGTGAAAGTTTCCCTATCCGGTTGCCTTTGCCTGTATTTCTCTTCGAGTATCTTTGGGGCTGCCTTTTTTGTGTTGATTAATTTGGCTTTCAACTTTGCATAAATGTTGCACCATATCAAATCTCTCTTTCCTTCCCATGTCCATATTTCTTTTCTATACTTTTCATAAATCTCTAGGTTTTGTTTATATTTTTGCACTTCCTCAGATGCTTCTTTTCCAAACAGATCAAAGTTTCTTGGTCTATATGATGTTTTTCACAAATCTGTTGTGTTAATGAATACAAATGTTTAGTTGAAGCTTCTGACTGTTTTTTCTTGTGAAGTGTTTTTCTTTAATTTCTCTTAATCTTTTTGTGCGTCTTGTATCTGGAAATTCTGGGCTTTTTGCATAATAGTACCAGTACATAATTTATTTCTTAGCCTCAATAGGCCACTCTATTGTCTTTATGGCTCTTCTTTGTCCTATTAGTTTTTGTGATTTTTGTGGACTGCTACTTCCTTCTACAACAAGGGGGCCAACCTCCCCCTGGGCCTGGCCTGGCCCCATTGCAGGAATGTTTCTGTATCTTGAGGATTCTGCTTTGTCATTTTTCCCAGTCCTGGCACCAGTGCGCCTACCAGGATTGGGCACTTTTTTATCCTGGGTCTTGTGCACCCAGCTATCTTTTTTAATTTTTGATCTACTTCTGTCGATGATATATGCTATGTAAAATACAGTGAATATATCCGTCGTCTTGGTGAGATTTTGTGAAAAACCAGGGTCCACCTTGTGAAGGTACTCACCAAGACTTGAGGATGAATTCAGTTTCATCAATATTACTCTCCTTTGCTTGCTGATTTATCTCTCCATTTGGACCCCTTTTATTTTGAGCGCACCCATGTCTGTGTGTAATATCTGTGTATTGTAATAACTGAAACTTGATTTAAATGTTCAGCAGGCAATCCTTCCTTGCCTGGGTTTTGCACTTGCCATGGTTTCATTTGTTAGGGACCACGTCACCTCTAAGCAGATCCTTAAGGACCCAAAACAGAGCTTATTGAGTTCCAAATCACACTAAGCAGAACCAACTATCAGTTTGTATCATGTTGTAGAATATACCTCTGTCTCTGCTAGTAAATCATGTAAGGTTCCCAGGTGTAATCAATGTAACACCATAAACAAAAATGTCGTTATTTTGGGAAACTAACTGCCCGTCATTAAATTGGAGCACCTGTATGTTAAATGTAGGATATGCCCAAAAGTTCTTAGATTTTATAAACAAAGTCTCCCTGGACCAGATTTTTAAATCCTCTAGAAGACATAATATTTTTTGTCCTTGTCCTTACAAGTATAGCATCTTCATGTGCTACTTCCATTATACCTTCATCCTCAGTTGTCTGATCATAAATTTGTGACCTTCACCATTAGAACCTCTCAACTTTAAGATGCCAGTATCTCAGAAGTCAAGATTTTAAACATGCATATCTCATCAAATTCTTAAATTAAAGTATTCACTTACTGCAGCATTACTCCAGATATCACTGCAGTACAATGTTGCATAACATTACTCCAGATATCACTACAGTACAATGTTGCACAACATTACTCCAGGTATCACTACAGTACAATGTTGCACAACATTACTCCAGATATCACTACAGTACAATGTTACACAACATTACTCCAGATATCACTACAGTACAATTTTGCACAACATTACTCCAGATATCACTACAGTACAATGTTGCACAACATTACTCCAGATATCACTACAGTACAATGTTGCACAACATTACACCAGAAATCACTACAGTACAATGTTGCACAGCATTACTCCAGATATCACTACAGTACAATGTTGCACAACATTACGCCAGATATCACTACAGTACAATGTTGCACAACATTACTTCAGATATCACTACAGTACAATGATGCACAAAAGAATTCCATGCCCACTTGGGTAAATATATACAATTGACTGTACCTACCAGATCTTAATATAATGGGAATTTTTAAAAGCAAACTACCCTGGTGGGACAGCATAAATAAAAAGTCTGCAATAAAAAGAAAAAAAAGCACCTTAAAGTATATAGTAGTGCTAAGGACCCTTAAATTAAGGATAACATTTATTAGCAAGTTTGTAAAACGTGCCAGTAAATTCAGACAATGCACTCTATGCAATATAACACAAATTAAACTCCAAGCTGACATCCACCCCAACCCAGACCCTCTCACCCACACCCCTCATTACTCAACCATTTCCCCACCCAGTCCTCCACCAATCTCTCCCCAACATACTACTAACCACCACCCCTTCCCTCACTTCCAAAGACCAGCAACACAGACCTAGTCTTTATAAACGTTAACCTCCGTAGTATCATAAATAAAATTACTGAATTCCATGCAACCCTCAATTCCTACTGACCTGACATTGCAGCAGTAACTGAAACCTGGCTAAAGCCCCACATCAAAGACACGGAAATTATTAGAAATGGATATAACATAATTAGAATAGACAGACCAAATAAAAGGGGTGGTGGTGTCGCTATTATGTATAAAGACACACTTAAACTGGAACTATTAAACTGTGCCCCTCCTGACCTACCTAACTCCGAAATCCTAACAACATGCCTAGTAATAAACCCTAACAAATCTATTGTCATAACCCCCCCCCCCCCCTGGAAACAACCTAACCATAATTGAGAATATTCTTGCCTGGGCATCAACTAATTTCAGCCAGGAAACCATTATCCTGGGTGATTTTAACCTGTATTGGCATTCCTGCAACACCAACACTCCCACCAATTTCCTAAATCTCTTCAATGTCACCCAAACCATATCCTGTCCTACCTGGCCAGATAAACACACTAAAAAGCAGTCCACACTAGATTGGATACTAACTAATAAACCCAATCTAGGTTATTTAGCAGTCTGCCTTCGACTCCCTCAATGACACCTCACCTAGATTCTTGTACAGAAAATGAGCTCAGACACAAGCCAACACAATATATAAATGTATCAGTAACAAAAAAACTTTCCCCCCTCCACTTTCAACCATCTTCTTCAGCAAAGTAACAGGTCACCTCTTAGAAACCTCCCACTTGATCAGGCAGTCCTTTACTTCAACAATACCTTTCTTAAAATACTCAACAATCTAGCACCCACAAGAAAAATAAGAGCAAAAACTAGGCACATACCATGGCTATCTAAAGATACCCTAGCACTGCAGAAGCAAAGAGACAGGCCATGGTCCACGCACCACACTACCAAAAATAACATAGACCACAGAACGTATCAGCAGCTGCGTAACCAGACTAAGAGACCGATACAAATAGACAAGCAAAACTATTTCCTTTCAGATCAGCAAACCCACCAATTTAACCCCAGAATATTTTGGCAAAACATTAACAATCTTTTCAATCCAGGCTATATCCCTATCCAACTCCAAAGTTTCAGACCTAATAGCTACACAATGTAAAACCCACTTCATTAACTCAATCACATCTCTTCTTGGTAATCCAACTAATCACCTCTCATTGTACCCCTTCCCTCTTCTGACTCCCCCATCCCCTTCTCTTTCACCCCAATCTAAACAAACTACATAAAATCTGTAGTTTCCAAACTCGTACCCTGCTGTTTAGCAGCTGATAAATTACCTAATGAATTCCTTAAAATTGCTGCCCCACCCAATCACCTATCCCATATCAGTCCTAATCAACCGTTCTATCTCTGAACAATATGTACCCCTTCTATGAAAAATATCCCATATCATTCTCCTACACAAAGGCGGCTCCTCTAAGGATCTAACTACTGCCCCATAGCCATACTCTTCCTTCTGGCCAAAATCTTAGAAGCATGCATTCACTCCCATCTCATTGCCCACCTCCTTAATCACAAACTCCTCTTCCCCACACAACACAGCTTTAGGCCAAAACATAGTACCAGTACTGCCCTGCTGTCTTTCACAAACACCATTCAAGATCTTATAAACAGAGGCCAAATGGTCTTTTCCATATTCCTTGACATGTCAAAAGCCTTTAACACCGTCTCCCATCATCCCATGGCCTCAACACAACAGCCCTGTCCTGGTTCCATAGTTCTCTCTAACCGTCAGCAAGCCACCAAATGGGAGAACACCCTATCCCCCTTCTACCCGTCACTGTTGGTGTACCGCAAGGATCCATACTTGTTCCCCTTTTCTTTACAGTTTTTACTAACATCCTCAGCTCTTCAACCCAACTAGCCTCCATAGTCCAATATGCAGATGACTCTACATTAATCTGCACAGCCCCCCCCCAAAGACCTACAAACAAAAATGCAATAATCTTTCCAGGGCATACAAAACTTCCTCACTAGCCATCAACTCATACTTAACCCCAACAAAACCAAGTTAATTGTCTTCAATTACAATAAACTCAAAACATGTTTGACTCTACTTTCTATCCTTTCCACAAACGGAACCAAACTAGATCCCACCAGCCAAGCAAAACTTCAAGGTGTCACAATCAGTGATAACCTAAGGTTTGACACCCACATCTCCCTCACCATCAAAAAAGACCACTCCAAACTTGGCACCCTGTACAGAATTAAACCTTACCTTACAGACAATGTCAGACTAGCCACTGCCCGCACACATCTACTCTCCACCCTCCTCGATGGGTCCTTAGTATTTACAAATATTCGTAAATCTGACTAAATAATCTGGAATCATGCTACAACAAAATCACCAAGTTTGCCACAGGCCACTCTTACAGAACCCACCACTGCTCTGTACTCTCCCAACTTAAATGGTTAGAACTACCAAACCTTCAAACATTTAACCAACTGTCCATAACCTACAATATAATTCACAAGCCTAACAACTACCCGGCACTCGTCAATCTAGTCCAACCCAGCAGCAATCCTAGAGTTTTAAGATCCTCAAATAAACTATTGTTAAAGATTACCCAAGCCCACAACACACAGGGCACCGCCCATTTTTTCCCATAAAATTGCAAAACTGTGGAACACTGTTCCTCAACCTATGTCTAAAAACCCCAGCATTCATGAGTATAAAAACCTCCTTAAGGAACTTCTAGCAAAACACTGACTCTGCTCCTGCCATATTCCTGGTTAAGCTACCTACCACTCCCTTACATTACCCTAAACTAACTCATTCTCACAGCTACAACTAGTAACTGATGAAGGCTGTCTCTTTTCTACACTCAGTTAGCAGTGTATTCACATATACTCCTTTGTCTTTAACTGTTATGTAGACTGCATTTCTGTGTCTTGCAATTACTGTATCATTCTGTTCTCAATATTAACCCGTGGCCAGTTTTTATCACTGTGCCATTTGTTGTTAAAATTTGTTAATTTATTTGTTAATTTGCTAATCATTGTATATAACTAATTTCTTTATTGACTTGCTTTGTACATTTTTGATTAATAAGTGTTCAATTTGATTGTTTAATACTGTCTGTTTGTATGTATGGAGCTTTTCTCCCCGGGCCTCCATTGAAAATGGGCCTCATGCCCAGATGAACATTACCCGGTAAACAAACAAACAAACATAAACATTAGAAAATTGACTAAACATTTAAAACAATATTCAGACTTGTAAGGCAGCCTGTGGAGCTTAGGTTAGTATCCGAAACCAAGGATGAATGCAAACCTTTTGTTACATTAGGAAACTAAGACATAACACCCAAATTGTTGTCTGTTCTCAGATAGCCATGTAATCATTTAAGAAAATTGTACATTATGTGAGAGAGATACATACACAACTTTCTTGGAGGCAGAAATCTCACAAACAAGGTTGTCAAAAACAAACACACTACGTCCACCACACATACTCACTACACACACACACAGATCTTATGCTGAGGCACTCAAAACTTTCCAAACCTCAAAAACCTCCTAAGCTCTCAAACAGCAATGGCTATCCTCAGCAATCTCAAAAGCAAATAACAAAAGCAACACCAAATGCCACACATACGTCTGCACCCAATGGACACCCAAGATCGAAGCCCTTAAGGCAAGAAACATTTTACCTAGCACTGTCATCATAGGGGATTCAGTTGTGTGACACACACATGCCCCACTCACTAGACTGGACAAGGAGATGACAGTTTAGTTGCTTATCTGGAGCCAAGATCTGCAATACCACACATGTACTCAGGTCACTGCACCACAGGTACAAATATGATTCTGTCATAGTCCATGTGAGTGTTAATGACCTAAGATGCACCTCACTGGACTGTACGAAAAGAGACATTATGGATCTCTTGGAATATATGTCACAAACCGGTACATGCCTTACATTGAGCAGCATTCTACTTTCACCAAGGATGATGCCACAGTACGAATAAAAATGATTGGATTTAACAATTAGCTTATTTTCTGGTGTTATTCCAAGGTGATGAAATCTATCAGCACAGGAGGACATGTTTAATACACCATGTTGCTTTGTGCACATTTCCTGGACTTTATTAATGTCAATAGCCAGCTCCAGATACTGTGCATTCTTAACTAGTGGTTCAAACCTGTTGAACCTAGTGTTCACCAACAGGGGAGAGTGCTGCACCCTTCTCTGTGTCTCATCCTCACTGGTGTATTTGGCTCATAAAGCTTTCTTCCTCAAAATAAAAATTGACTCATAAAACCCAATTAAACCTGTAACAGTTAGGAACTGTTCTAAAGCAAACTGCATCCTACTTGAATGACAGTTGTGAAAATTCAATGCCCCTGAACCCCTATATATCACAACAACCTTTTGCAGAATTGTTCATAGATACCTTGTGCAAATAAGTAAATGGCTGTAGTACCTACCAGAAGTAAGTCCATAACAAACACCAAAAATGAACCACAGTGGTGGAATCAAAACCTTAGCAGGGTATATAACAAAAGAAAACAAGTCATGGCCAAAATCAGAAACAGCAATTCTCTTAAAGACAAGAGGCAAGGCATTGATTAAACTAAACAAGAAAGTATGAGAAATAGTTAAGTCCAACAAGTCCAGTTATGAGGTCAGGATAGATTCTCAGGCTAAGGACAACCACCAGGCCTTGATCACTATGTTGAAGTCATAAAGGTAACACAGCACTGTGCTTAACTTGGTGGTAAATGGCACTACCTTCACCAAGCAGGGTGACATACCAAATGTGCAGGCTGACAACTTCAGCTCTAATTTCACCCCCACTCCCCCTGTGCTACCCTCTGCAAAATCTCGTCTAGCATATCCTCAACCCCCCCCCCCCCCCGAACTATCAGCAGGGAGCAGGTTCTGGTGGTGCTCAGCAAGGCTGAAAACAGTGCGTCAGTGGTCCCTAGATTATTCCTGGCAGCTTCCAACATAGTGTAAAACATGATCCGTCAGGACCACTTGAAGCACTGTTAAAACTATAGTCTCAAAACAGGTTATGTTCCAAGGGACTGGAGGACTGCAGTGGTCATCCCTCTTCACAGTGGGTGATCCATCAGCTAACCTCGGAAACTACAGGTCCATCAGTCTGACAAGTCTAATATGCAAAGCCATGAAAATAACTGTCATGGAAATGATCAAGGACTTTTGCAACCTACAGATAATGGACCCATCCCAGTCTGGTTTACCAAGGGACTGTCTTGTCTAAAACAACCAAATCTGAAACAGTTGAAAAGAGGCACAAATCCTTAAAACAGTACCATATACTTCATAAACGAACGACTCTTCAGTCCGACAATACTAAACACATATACTTTATTAAATGAACGACTCTTCAGTCCACCAATGCAAAGTACATTAACGCAATTCTGTCTTGTCTACTTAATGTCGTAGACATTTTCTGTTGGGTCACCTAGGCAATGGATGAGAGGAAAATTATGTATACAACTTATCTTGACTTGGCTAAGGCATTTGATACGATACCCCACTCATGCATTATTAAACTCAACAAACTGGGCATCTACAAAACTCACTATTGCCAGCTGGCACACAGACATGACCCAAGAAGTCATGATCGATAAAGTCCCTAGGAATAGATGGTATTTCTGTGGAAGTTTGGAAGTTAGGAGGGGAAAAACTGATAAAGATCTGGAAGGTTTTGTTTAACAGTATTTTAAAAGGAGGAAAAGCGCCAACTTCCTGGAAGAAAGCGGTGGTAGCTGTAATAGCTAAAGAGGGCAAAACAAGCCCATCAGATTCAACTTCATACAGGCCCATTTCAATCCTAAACTATGATTTAAAGTGTTGGTCTATAATGGCTAAAAAAATGGCAAAGGTGATTCCAAAATGAATAGACATGGATCAGTGCGGATTTGTGGAGGGGTGGCAAACATATGACAACATTAACAGAACAACGATGATCCAGAGAGAAGCTGAATGTAAGAAAATATCACTGTTCTTATTGGGTCTTGATACAGCGAAAGCATTTTACACAGTAAGCTGGGACTTTATGAGCAGGGCAATGGAATCATTTGCATTCCCTGTTAAAATTGTAAGGTTGATTAGGAGGATGTATGAGGAATCGGGGGCGAAATTTGAAGTGGGTGGTTTCCTCTCTGTCGATTTCTGTTTGAGCAGAGGAACCAGGCAGATGTGTCCTCTTTCCCCTTTGTTATTTGCACTATATGTAGAACCATTGGCAAAGAAAATATGAGACTCAGAAATTCAGGCGTATAATTGGAACGGTAGTAAAAAAAAAGCTGGGTGTATTTGCAGATATTCTCTTATACCTGACAAAATCAGAAAAGGACATTTCAGTGTTGTGGAACATTTTGAGGCAGTTGCAAATCTTTTTTGGATACAAAATTAAAACAAAAGCAGTAGCTGTAAATTATGTACCCACACACAGATTAGTTCAGCAATATCCGTATTTATGGGGACATGATAAAAATGAAATATTTAGGAGTATGGATTAAAAAGGATTCTGGTGTGGCAGCTAAGGATATGTGGGAAGAGGCTAAAAAGATGATACAAAAACTGTGTAATCTGAATCTGTTATATGGATATGGATCGAAAGATACAAGCAGTAAAATGTTTTCAGTCCCTTTAGTTTTATACACAGGTCAGACAGTTTTTATCAACTCAAGGTGAAGGATTTATTTTAGGATGGGAAGATGGCAAGAGTCAAGTGGGATAAGATGATTCTTCCAATTGAATAACACAGTTTAGGACTACCCGATTCGAAGGGGTATTTCAGAGCTACACAGTTAAGGCTGCTATACATAGCACAAGCTGAAACCTGTAATTTAAAGTGGAAAGGGATGATAAAACGGATGAAGCTCAAGAAACAAGAAGAGACTTGGAATTTAGATGCAGATCCTTAGGGAGAATAACAACCATACAGAATGTTATATTTATAAAATAGTAGAAAGTTATTCTAAGAACTGAGTTGGCGGATTTTAAGGATTCCCTGTGGGATGCACTGTTGGAAATGCTGGGTGGTGTGATTGGTGTGATGAGGGAGATGATTTTTCTGAGCTATGATACAGAATTGGAATTGCCTAGACATCATAAGGCCTTACTGTGTCTAATTATGGTGGCTGCCAAAAAAGCAATTACTAGAAAATGGAAATCAAAACTTACTACAAGTAATGAATATAGTAACAGATAAAACAACTGGAAGTGAGATCTTTAGAAAAGGGTGGGAGCAAACTACATAGAAAAAAATGGGAATCGTGGGAACAATACATACAGTGGATATAAAACGTTTACACACCCCTTTTAAAATGCCAGGTTTTTGTGATATAAAAAAAAATGAGACCACAATAAATCATTTCAAAACTTTTCCTACCTTTAATGTCACCAATAATCTGTACAATTCAATTGAAAAGCAAGCAAATTTGTTAGGGGAAAAATATAAAAAAAAATGTACAATAAGCTGGTTGCATAAGTGTGCACATCCTTAAACTAATACTTTGTTGAAGCATCTTTTGATTTAATTACAGCATTCAGTCTTCTTGGGTACACAATTAAAGAGACTCTGATTAACCCCAAATAAAGTTCAGCTGTCCTAGTAGGATTTTTCTGACATTTAATCAGTTGCCTGCTATAGCAAAAGCCATGGTACAAAGCATCAAATCTCATTGTTGAAAGGCATCAGTCAGGAGAGGGGTACAAAACATTTCCGCAGCATTGGATATACCATGGAACAGTGAAGGCAGTCATCAAAAAATGGAGAAAATATGGGACAACAGTGATGTTGCAAAGAACTGGATGTCCCTCCAAAATTGATGAAAAGACGGGTTGAAAACTGGTCAAGGAAGTTGCCAAGAGACCTACAGCAACACTGAAGGAGCTGCAGGAATTTCTGGCAAGTACTAGTTGTGTACTACATGTGACAACAATCTCCCGTATTCTCCATATGTCTGGACTATGGGGTAGGGTTGCAAGACGGAAGCCTTTTCTTACACAGAAAAACACTCAGGCCCGGCTAAAATTTGTAAAACAATAGATCAAGACTCCCAAAAGCATGTGGGGAAAATGTGGTATGGTCTGATGAGACCAAGGTTGAACTTTCTGGCCACAATTCCACAAGGTATGTTTGGCACAAAAACAGCACTTTGCATAACCAGAACACCACCATCCCCACAGTGAAGCATGGTGGTGGCAGTATCATGCTTTTGGAACTGGGACTTTAGTCAAGGTGGCGGGAATAATGAACAGTTCCAAATACCAGTCACTTCTGGCCCAAGACTTTCAGGCATCTGCTAGAAAGATGAAGAGGAATTTCACCTTTCAACAAGACAGTGACCCAAAGCATACATCCAAATCAACAAAAGAATGGCTTCACTAGAAGAAAATTAAAGTTTTGGAATGGCCCAGCCAGAGCCCAGACCTAAATCCAATAGAAAATCTGTGGGGTGACCTGAAGAGGGCTGTGCACAAGAGATGCCCTCGCAATCTGACAGATTTGGAGTGCTTCTGCAAGGAATTGTGAGCAAATATTTCCAAGTCAAGATGTGCCATGCTGAGCCCTCCAGAACACACACCAGCACTGCTTTCACCTAAAAACACAAACCACACACCCACATTTGAGAAGGCTCGCAATAAAAATCTACCCAAGCAGCAGAGACCTCCAAGGCAGAAATGCACTCGACCAGCACAACATAACACTAATAACAGTGTGCTACTCAACCAAAGCCCCTAAGGCAAAATAGCATGCCCAACACACTAGTCATAGGTGATGCGATAGTGAGGCACACTGATGTCCCACTCAATAGGTTGGATAAGGAGAAAGTAACAGTCAGCTGCCTGTCAGGTGCCAGGATCCATCACATAATGCACGTACTCGGATCCCTCAACAACAGGTACAAATATGACACTGTCATTGTACATGTGGGTGTGGATGATCTGAGACGTACCTCCCTGTACTACATGAAAAGAGACATGGAGGAGCTGTCGGACTATGTAGCCCAGGCGGGTATGACCCTAGCCCTGAGCAGCATCCTGCCATCACTCAGAATGATACCACAGTACAAGCAGAAAATGATCGATTTCAACAATTGGCTAAGTTTCTGGTGTCATTCTAAGAGGATCCAGTGTCTGCCTGGGATGACATGATTGATGGACCTCGATGCTTTGCCAGAGATGGCCTGCATCTGTCAACCCTGGGTTTCCGGATACTGGCCAAGGCTCTTGCCACCCCTATAGTGCCTTTGTTGGGCAGTGTTCCAAAGTCCAAGTCACCACCATAACAGCTATAAACAAATGCAGTCTGAGGGTCGTGCTGCTCAGTGCTAGAAGTCTAAATCTCAAAATGCACTCGCTCGAAGCACTCCTTAAAATGGAGAACATCGACATTTGTGCTGTAACAGAGACCTGGTTCATGGCAGCATAAAGCACCCCTGCAATACTAGGCTGTAACTTATTCCACACTTTTCGGCCCCAGAACTTGGACCAAAGCTCCAAAGGTGGTGGTGTTTCAATATTCATAAAGGATGCGCACACCTCCAGACTGGTAGCCCAATGTAACGCATCAGAGATACTTCAGGTGACGCTAACATTGGGTAAGAAAGCGATTCAGGTTGTAGCCTGCTATAGGTCCCCAACCATTTTCTAAGACTCGCACTCCATGTTCCTAAGCACCCTGGAGAATATTAGGGTCTAACCTGACACACTATTACTAGGCGACTTCAACTATCCCTCCATTAACTGGGAAAACTACTCATGTACCAGTACACTTGCCCAACGTTTTCTGGAGTTTATTAATTCCAATGCCCTGGACCACCGTGTTCTTACCCCCACTTAGAGGTAGTAACATCCTTGACCTGGTCATTACTAACATGGGCAACCGTTGCTCTACACCATTAGTCAGCTTCTCCCTGGTTAGATCCTACCACAAACTAATCACTATGGAAATCCACCCCCCCCCCCCCCCCCGCAAAGGTAACCACTATGAAATACTTCTCTGAAGCTAACTTTGGGCTCCTAAAAACAGAGGTCCCCTAACGTCATGGCACCCATGCAAATGGCGAATAGTATGACCGCCAAATGATACACCAGTGCACTGTACAAACACGTACACAAATGCATGGATCTTGCCATACCCAATAGAACCAAGGCGCTCTCCTATACCCAATAGAACCAAGGCGCTCTCCTCCAAAAAAAGGAAGCCAATCTGGTGGTCCCCTGGCATAAACAAACTCTACAACACAAGGAGGAAATTGATGCCGAATAAGGTGAAGTCCCAAGACTGGAAAAACTCCCTTATCAGCCTAAACAAAAAGTTGAGATCCCTCATCAAATCCTCTAAAGCTAGCTATGAAAACAGAATTGTAGCAGATAGTAAAGACAACCACAAGGCTTTCTATAGTTATGTAAAGAATCTCCATGGCAATACCCAGATTTGCTCTGAGCTACTGCACAATGGTACCTCCTATACCGAACCAGCAGATATTGCCAGTATACTGGCCGACAGAGTCAGTGCCAACTTTACCCCCCCCCCTCCCAGAGGGCCAATCACAGTACCAGTAGATTGACAGGCATCCAGTATTACTGCTGCACAGGTTAAAACAGCACTGTCCAAGGCCAAGAATACAGCTTCTATGGGACCTGACAATATCCCTGGCTGTGTTCTACATGAACTACAGAGTGAAATGGCACCTCACCTGTGTGCCCTGTTCAGTCACAGACTCACCTCAGGATTTGTCCCTCCTGAATGGCGCACTGCTACAGTCATCCCTCTCCACAAAGGAGGAGCAACTAACAGACCCTGGGAACTAGCACCCCATTAGCTTGACGAGCCTGATATGCAAAGCTATGAAACACATCATCATAGACCAAATAAACAAGGATATTGGGAATCTCCAACTCTGGATCCCACACAGTTTGGTTTTGTGAAAGGTAGATCATGCCTGGTCAACTTGGTTGACTTCTGAGTCAGTCACCAGAGCTGTGGATGAAAGCAAGGTGGTTCATACAGCCTTCCTTGATCTGGCCAAGGGTTTTCATACCATTCTCCACTCAGGAATCATAGAAAAACTCACTAAGCTAGGCATCAACCCCTATATCACTAGGTGGGTTGCAAACTGGCTCACAGAACCCACAGTGTGAAAGTAGGTGACACCAAGTCAGACTGCCGACTAGTCACGAGTGGAGTCCCACAGGGTTCGGTCCTGCGTCCTCTCCTATTTGGGATCTACTTCTCTGAAGTCCAGGCTAACACGAAGGGACTCTGGCTGACAAAGTTCGCAGTCGATTGCAAGTTGGGAGCTATTAACTCCTCAAGTGACGTTGACGTCCTAGAGAATGGCCTCACTGAGATCAACGACTGGTGTCAGAACCATGGCCTTAAACTCAATCCCCTTTGGGAAAAACCTGGTTCCCATGAATTACCACATTGATGGTAGTCCACTGAACACAGAAGGCGTTATGAGGGATCTGGGAACACAGGTTGACAGCAACTTCTCTTTTGATCACCACATTGCTACTGTGGTCAGAAAGTCCTTCTGTGCGGCACATCTCATTGCTAAGGGTTTTGCATCCAAGAAGAAGGAGGTCATTGTCTCCTTCTACTCTTCTCTCATTAGGCCAGTCATGGAGTACAATGCCCCATTTGGCATGTACCTCACTAGACATACAACAACTGGAGAGGCAGCAAAAGTACCTCACAAAGAGGATCCTAGGTCTTAAATACTTGTCCTATATGGACAGACTCAAAAAAAATTCCAACTATTCTGTCTCCTATCACCTACTTAGAGGCGATCTCTGCTTGACGTACAAAGCCATGTCTGACCCAGCTCTTTTAAAAATGCTACATTTAAAGAAATCCCAATCCCTCTGCACCACACGCTTCTGAGACATCAACCTCATTACCACAATTAGCAGAACATGCTGGAGGGACAGGTTCATAACCCAGAGACTGCCCATGCTATGGAATAGACTTCCCATACATGTCAAGCAGAGCATCTCGCTGACCCTCTTCAAAAAAAATCTTGATGAGTGGGTTGGAAACAGAAAATTCACCCCGGGGATAACTCCAGTGGCTCTACTCGACAGATGCACTGGGAACTAAGGTCGGGTGGCACTATGCCAAGGTAATCTTATGGCTAGGCTTGTAAAGGCCCCAGGGCCGTCAGCCTAGTACACACCTATGATAGACTCCTACCCAAGAAGACTGAATGCTGTAATTAAATCAAAAGGTGCTTCAGCAAAGTATTAGTTTAAGGGTGTGCACACCTTTGCAGCCAGATTATTGTACATTGTTTATTTTTTATATTTTTTCCCCGAACAGATTTGTTTTTCAATTGAATTGTACAGGTTATAGGTCACATTAAAGGTGGGAAAGGTTTTGAAATGATTTATTGTGGTCTCATTTCTTTGTATCACAAAAACCTGGCATTTTAACATGAGTGTGTAAACTTTTTATATCCACTATACAGGGGATGAATGAGGTTTAAAAGAAGGGAAGACTTAAATGAGCTATGTAATGTTTGACTGAAAATGACTGGGTAGATTTTAAGTGACGTGTAATGTTTGCAACTGGGAGTGTCAGTATTTGTGATGTAAAATGCTTGCAGCTTGGATTGTATTGGTGTGGTTTGTTTTCATTTATGTAAATGTATGATTGTCTATGCTATAAGTGATGGTTTAATAAACATGTTTCTTTTTTTTAAATAAATGAACTAAACCAACAGAGGAATGGAGAAAGGAGAGTCTGCCAATAGGGCTGACTACAATTACGGATACAGACAATAGGCAAGAGGAGGCTGGAATTTATTGGAGAAAACTGGCAAAAGAACCAAGGTATTGGGAGCAAATAATTAGAGAGAGAGAGGGAAAGGTAACACAATGGGAAAAGGCCAAGAATTTATTAGGACTGCAGGATAGTGATTGCCTTCCCTATCAAGGAGTGATATCAGAGTGTAGACAAAGAAAAAGAAATAGGGGGATCTCAAGTGAAAGAACAGTACTGGTAGAGTTTTTAGTAGAGTCTAGAACAGAAGCTGCTTTAAAAAAAGGAATAATTAGTAGAGCTAACAAAATATTGCATGATAACTATAAGAAACTATCAAAGGAGGTTAGAAAGGCTTGGGAAGAGAGATTGGATAAGCAATTCAGAAAGAAAAACATGGGGAGGATATATGTATGTCTCCCAAATATGCAACAAAGTCTAGAAGCTTTAGAATCTTTGCTTGGAAGTGTTTACATAGATATTTTTATACCCCAAGTAGATTCCAAATATTTTTTCCTCAGGTAAACAGCAAATGTTGGAGATGTGTTGAAGAAGAAGGAGGTTACTGGGAATATTTTTTCTGGGACTGTAATGCAATGAGTTGGCAGACTTTAATGATTCCTGGCAGACTGCTCTGTCAGAAATACTGGGTCAGCAAATTGGTGTAACTAAAGAAATGTATTTTTTTGAGTTATGATACAGAATCGGAATTGCCTAGATATAGTAAGGGCTTGCTCAATCTAATTAAGGTGGCTGCCAAAAAAAGCAATTACTAGAAAATGGAAATCAAAGTCTAAACCAACTTTACTAGAATTAGTGAATATAGTAACAGAGATAAAACAACTGGAATGGGGATCTTTAGAAAAGGGTATGAGCAAATTACAAAGGAAAAATGGGAATTGTGGGAACAATACACGCAGAGGAGGAACGAGGTTTAAAAGAAGGCAGGATTTGAATGAGTTGTGTAATGTTTGACTGACAATGACTGGATAGATAAGTGATGTATAATGTTAGCAACTACAATTATGTCAGTATGGTTTGTGATGTATAATGTTTGAAACTATAATTGTCAATATGGCTTGTTTTCATTTGTATAAATGTACATTTGCCTATGTCATGTGTGATAATTTATTAAAGATGTTTCTTGTTTAAAAAAAAAAGTCAGGATTGGTGAGGCCACCTCTGCGAAGAAATGGGTCACCAGTAGAGAACCTCAGGGCTCCATGCTTGGACCACTAATGTTTGACATATACTTCTCAGCGGTCAAGGCTAATGTCAAGGGCCTCTGGCTCGCCAAGTTTGCATATGACTGTAAATTGGGAGCAATCATAGATTTCCTCACATCGCCCTTAATATCTTGCAAGATGGTCTAACACAGACAAATGACTGTTGCCAAATCCACAGTTTAAAACACTGCCAAGAAGTGCTTTACAGTGCCCTTTGGAGTAATTAGCTTGGGTGAATGTTTTACCATTGGTAAAACATCATTAAGAGTTGACCCAGAAGTTAGGGATCTGGGAACATACATACAGTAATCTGCCCTTCAACTGACATGTAGCTAAAGATAGTTAGAAAATCATTTTATGTCACTTAAGTAAGGTATGGCATCCAGGTCCAAGGAAATAATAGTGCCTGTTTGCTTGGCGCTTATCAGACTTGTCATTAAGTACAGTTCCCCTTTGGAATATGTATCTGACCAGGCATTTGCAACAGTTGGAACACAGGAAAAGGTACCTCACCAAGAGAATCCTGGATAGTAACCCGCCATTCTACACAGATTGTCTTAAGGTTCGATCTTTATACTCTGTCTCCTACAGGTTATTGAGAGACAGTCTATGCCTGCCATAGAAGACATTCACAGAACCTGCCCTGATGGATCTTTTGCACATCTGGAAAATGAACAGCACAAGAAACACTAGATCCAAGGATTTAAAATTGGCCTATGACATAAATAGACTCTGGTAGTGAGATCTCCATGCTGTGGAATAGGCTCCCTATCTATGTGAAGCAGAGTTCATCCCTGACCTGATTAATTATAAGCTTGACCATTGGTTGGGTAACAGCAAATTCACCCCATGTCTCTGATGGACAGAGCCCAGCAGTAAATAAAACATTCCCTAACTAACATATCTCACCTCCCCACAAAACCCTCAACTGCCTCTTAACTAGCATATCCCTCTAAATATACACACAAGAAGATGAATGGGGGCACAGTTGGGTCAGGTTGCACAGCTAGGCTTAAAAAGGCTGTGGTGGTTGTTAGTATAGTATATACCTATGGACATGCTCTGAACTTATTCAAGATGGCATCACTTATTCCGACCCAATAAACACGGACAAATTTACTGTCAAATTCAGTGCCAATTAAAGTTTGGAAATGGCTCTCCAAAGCCCACTTATCCCTGAAGCTCTCAGAATCACTAAAGGTCATGTGCTAACGGTGCACTTAAAAACGAAAAATACTTTCTATATGGAATTAGATAATATACCTGGCTGTTTAGTAAACAGTACTGAGAAATTTCTGGCATAGCCTAGCCAGTTCCTCTTTCACAGGTGAGACTCAATCCCTCTAACGTCTGACTTAAGCTGTTTAACCCGTGTTTAGCCACTGGCTTCATCTCTGAAGTTTGAAGCACAGCAGTAGTGATGACACTCCACAAGAGTAGCCGCAACACCGACCACAGGTTTACAGGCCCTTCAGCCTGATTGATGTGTGCAAATCCGTGGAATATGTTATAGCTGTCCTGCTTAACCATGACATTAAAAATGTCATCAGGCCAGACCAGCAGCAGTTTGCTTTGTCATGATGTACATGTGGCATACTTTGACATGGTCAAGGCCCTTGACACCATACCCCATGCTAGCACAGTTAGTAAGCTCAATGCATTACAAATAGATACTCGAGGGAGAAGATGGATAACAGATTGGCTAAAGGACAGGACCCATACTGTGCAAACAGAAGGTGCCTCATCAAACAGTTTGAAGGTAACAAGGGGTGTCCCATTGGGCTCCATACTGGGAGCCATTTTGTTTAGCATTTACTTTTCCAACCTCTAGACCACAAACCAAGACTGCAAACTGGTAGTCATTGTCAAGTGTCCCACTAACACCCAAGCCCTGAAACAAGAGCTTATCTTGTAAAGACCTGGTGTGTTAATAGTGAGCTTAAATGAAATGCCCAAAAGATTGTTTGTCACATTTAGCAAGCTGTCCCTTCCCCAGCATACAGCATAAACAGTACCCCACACCTAAATGAGCGTGTTGTTAGAGATCATGCTGCTTGGTTGATAATTCCCCCTCCTTGATCATGTTATGAGAGTACTCAGGAAATGCTTAACACAGCAGATTACCAAGGGGATATCTTCCAGATCCAAGTAGGTCATTATCTTATTGTATTCAGCATTGATTGTGCTGGTTACTTAAAAAGTACCCTTTTTGTAGTGTACCTCACTAGGCATATTAAACAACTAGAAAGACCCCCAAAGCTTCCTAACTAAGATCATCAGTGGCTTAAAACTCCTAAGCTGCCAAAAAAAACTAGAAGCACTGTCCTCATATTCAGTATGTTATAGACTTCTGAAGAGAGGTCTGTCCTCATATTCAGTAAGTTATAGATTTCTGAAGTGAGGTCTGTCCTCATATTCAGTGTCTTATCGACTTCTGAAGAGAGGTCTATCCTCATATTCAGTAAGTTATAGACTTCTGAAGAGAGGTCTGTCCTCATATTCAGTATGTTAGACTTCTGAAGAGAGGTCTGTCCTCATATTCAGTATGTTATAGACTTCTGAAGAGAGGTCTGTACTCATATTCAGTATGTTATAGACTTCTGAAGGGAGGTCTGTCCTCATATTCAGTATGTTATCGACTTCTGGAGAGGTCTGTCCTCATATTCAGTGTCTTATCGACTTCTGAAGAGAGGTCTCTCCTCATATTCAGTATGTTATCGACTTCTGAAGAGAGGTCTGTCCTCCTATTCAGTGTCTTATCGACTTCTGAAGAGAGGTCTGTCCTCATATTCAATATGTTATAGACTTCTGAAGAGAGGTCTGTCCTCATATTCAGTATGTTATAGACTTCTGAAGAGAGGTCTGTCCTTCTGTTCAGTGTCTTATCGACTTCTGAAGAGAGGTCTGTCCTCATGTTCAGTATGTTTGTCCTCGTATTTAGTGTCTTATCGACTTCTGAAGAGAGGTCTGTCCTCATATTCAGTATGTTATAGACTTCTGAAGAGAGGTCTGTCCTCATATTCAGTGTCTTATCGACTTCTGAAGAGAGGTCTGTCCTCATATTCAGTATGTTATAGACTTTTGAAGAGAGGTCTGTCCTTATATTCAGTGTCTTATCGACTTCTGAAGAGAGGTCTGTCCTCATATTCAGTGTCTTATCGACTTCTGAAGAGAGGTCTGTCCTCATATTCAATGTCTTATCGACTTCTGAAGAGAGGTCTGTCCTCATGATCAGCGTGTTATCGACTTCTGAAGAGAGGTCTGTCCTCATATTCAGTATCTTATCGACTTCTGAAGAGAGGTCTGTCCTCATATTCAGCATCTTGTCGACTTCTGAAGAGAAGTCTGTCCTCATATTCAGTGTCTTCTAGATTTCTGAAGAGAGGTCTGTGCCTTGCCTTACAGAAGATGGGGGACCTAGTGGTCCTGGATCTTTTGTTTCCACAAATATCAGAACCCAAAGCCCTTAATTTTCATCAGCAAGTGAATAAAACACTGTGGTGAAATAGATTCATTAAGCAGTGCCTTTTCCATCTGTGGAATAGACTCCATTGCCAAATAAAGCAGTGTGACATGTCTTCTCTTCCTTCAAATGGGAACTGGATGATTGGATGGGTGTTCAGAAATTTACCCCGGCTTAACTGACCTGGTTCTTTTCAAGAGAGGATGTTCAGTCTGAGAATGGGTACTGGAAAGGTGTAATGGTGATAAGACCAGGTTATACTGGAAAGGTGTAATGGTGATAAGACCAGGTTGTACTGGAAAGGTGTAATGGTGATAAGACCAGGTTATACTGGAAAGGTGTAATGGTGATAAGACCAGGTTATACTGGAAAGGTATAATGGTGATAAGACCAGGTTGTACTGGAAAGGTGTAATGGTGATGACTGGCTGTACTGGAAAGGTGTAATGGTGGTAAGACTTGGCTGCACTGGAAGGGCGTAATGGTGATAAAACTGGTTGCACTGGAAAGGTGTAATGGTGATAAGACTGGCTGCACAGGAAAGGTGTAATGGTGGTAAGACTGGCTGCACTGGAAAGATGTAATGGTGGTAAGACTGGCTGCACTGGAAAGGTGTAATGGTGGTAAGACTGGCAGCACTGGAAAGGTGTAATGGTGGTAAGACTGGCTGCACTGGAAAGGTGTAATGGTGATAAGACTGGCTGCACTGGAAAGGTGTAATGGTGGTAAGACTGGCTGCACTGGAAAGGTGTAATGGTGATAAGACTGGCTGCACTGGAAAGGTGTAATGGTGGTAAGACTGGCTGCACTGGAAAGGTGTAATGGTGGTAAGACTGGCTGCACTGGAAAGGTGTAATGGTGATAAGACTAAGTTGCCTTGTATTTTCTGTAATTCTTATAATCAGCTGAGGTGTTATTTAAAGTGGATGTACAACATCAGAAAGCTGGGCCAGCTGTTCATTTATTTATTTATTTATTTTTCATGGAGGAGAGGCCTTGCAGTTGTATTGTTCTTGAGTTGCCAAACTGCCTTGTTAGTGGATGCTTCAGTCAAAGATCACACCACTCGGGGAGTGGCTGCCTTCACACTCTGCTTCAAGAACGTGTCCACTGCAGACCTTTGTGACATAGGCACTTGATTCTTGGTGATTACTTTTACCAACTAATATTTTCCTGAGTGCTGTTCGAGCAGTTGAGTATCCTTGGTATAGTTGTGTACCTTAGGATGCATTCTTCCGAGTCCTAATATTTGTGACCCTCTCACTCCTTCCACATATTTTGATACTGTGTGGGGTTTAGCCCAACCAAAGACTTCTCAAAGAAGAGTCATCCTTGTTATGTACAACATACTGATCTTACTACATCAGCTTATGCCTGAAGTACCTGCCCTTTGCATTCCTCTTGGTGTGTTGCTCTTCCATCGAAGTCTCAGAAGTAAGAGTTCTCTGTAATTGGTGAAAGTCTATACTTATGCTTTAGTTGTTAAAAGTGAAGGTATCACATCTTCATTCTTATTTATTATTTTTATAGGAAGGAGTTTTCCAGTGGCTAGGAGTTGTAGAAGTGGGCACTCCTACATATCCTGTGTATGACATCACTGTATGCATCACCTCAATTATATTAATTTCGACAGTCACAGGATCTTGCAGATGTTTTCCATATTCTGATTGGTGGAAATGCTGAACACAACCATTGACCCATCACAGAAGGCCCTTTCATGGAGCACTTAATGATATCAGCATTTCTGTTATGTCATCAGCCAGATAACTTTTCAGCAACTCGGTGGGAATGAGCCTACTGAGTAGGAAAGAGCAACGGTGGAAGAGGGTGATGATTTTATTATTCAGACTTTTCTGCAGGTTGGTGGTAGTGTAAATGATTTTTTCACTGGTGCAGTGTGCCTCTTACAGAAGTGTAGTGCTGTATAGCTGTCTGCAGCAACTATCTGCTGGAGTGATTGTGACGTACTGTACAGCATTTCATGCTGTGCTCTTTGGTGGTGAATAGAGATAAGGTTGTCGAAATTATTGTAAGGAGGCCCTCCATCCAGAATACTCTGGGTGCCACCTACCTCTTCAGCCCAGCAGTCTTTATGAGGGAGAATAGGAGGGTGTTTTATTTTTATGATAGTGGTCACTAGGTGGGAGAATTGAAAGATTTTTATTTGATAGCGGTCACTACTCCAGAGCTTGTCATCCTTTGGATAAGACCTTAAACTGAGGATCCATCTGCTTAAGTTGGTGGTTGCTCAGGTGAATGCAAAAGATCCTGGGGTACTATTTGAAAAGTATAGGGGTCCTTGATTTATATACAAAAATAACTCTTATTTACAAAATATTTACAAATATTTACATATCTACAGATATATACATTTACAAATCTATTTACACACATTCATAATTCCCTTTACAGTCATGCTAAATTTTCATCCCTATTAGACCCCCACTCCTTTATTTCATAACCATTTGATTTTATTTAATATTATTGCTAAAATCAGTTCACCATCAACATAACTCCATTTATTCATTCATTCCATACAACATAACATTACTTTGTCTGTTTTTTAATATGTTCTTTACTTTTGTTCTTATAATATCTGTATTTAGTAATATCCATGTTCTCAGGCTTGATTCTCGGCTGAAGTGCCTTCTGTGTGGAGTCTGCATGTCCTCCTCGCGGTCGAGTGACGTTTAAAGACATGCAGGTAGGTGTGTGCGTGAATGGGTGTGCTTTCATTGAAGGTTGGGCATCGGGCTGGCACTGTAAAGATCTACTGCCAATCATAAGCAGACTGGCGTTCTGCTGTGACGACCCCTAACTGGGAAAATCCGAAAGACATTACTAATATCTTCAAAAAATCTTTTTTACTTAGTTTCCCCAAAACTTTTGTACTCTTTTTTTCCATTTCAAAAATATCACTTCTTTTTATATGGCATATTTCCTTTTATTGGCAATTTATTTATTGTCAGTGTCCACAAAAAGTCTTGACATTCTACTTTCTGGCTGCATCATTTGCTTCTTATTTGTGTAGCTTTAATTTATTTAATCTGTTAGATTTTCCCCATGGTAATGTTGTCATTACATTCTCAAACTTTACTTTTGTATCTTTTTCTTTATCAGTTTTTATTGGTAACATTTTGTTTCTTTAGTTATACACTCGTTTTCTCATTTACTCTTTTTTACCACACGACAAAATTTGTCATACTTGTATTTATAGGTTTACTACTAATCTCTCATCTTTTTCATTTGTCCATGTTAACATTTTGTACAAATTTAATGAAGAGGCATGTACCACTGGGTTAATTAACCCTAAACCCACTTCCTCCTTTATTTATATGCAAAACTCCTGTTTTTACTGGATTTAATCTAGAACCCCATATAAATGAAAAAAGGCTGCAATGATTCCTTTTCAAATACTGTTGGCAACATAGATTCCACAGAAAAGCACAAATGTTTTAAATACAGTTTATTGCACCACAAAATAAAATAAACCTAAGCGCTTTTGTTATATAAAATGAATAACTTCATCAGATAAAAGCCAACATTCAAATGGGCACATGTATATGACTTACATTATCACATGACAAACACCAATTAATGAATTAAAGCAAGAATGTATAAAAATATAAAAACAGTTAAAAACACATATAACCATTAGTAGATTCCCCAGGGGGGGGGGGGAATATATATGTGTATATATATATATATATATATATATATATACATATATATATATATATATATATATATATACATATATATATATATATATATATATATATATATATATATATATATACATTTATTTATTTAGGAAAATAATGCATAAATATGAATGCGAAAAAGCACATATTTTAAAAAAAAGACTAAAAATGTAAATGTGTGTGTATAAGTCCATAAACACATATTTATGTGTATAAATCTATGCTATCTCAATTCTGCCTTCGTTTTTAACACACATCCTATAGATGCAATTTCATTTAAACCTGGGAACCCCACTGCATCCAGGCACAAAATCCAATACAGCTCACGGTTCTCCAAGAACAATTGCCAGGGACCATTTCTTGTATTCTTTTGCACTTGTTCAATTATAATGAACTTAAGTGGTGTTCAGGGAATTCCAGAATGTGTCTGTATAGGGCATTAGTAGTTTTTTTTCCCCTGTATATCATAATTGTGCTCATAAATATGTTGCTTCAGCATCCGCTCCGTCTTGCCAATATAAAAATCAGGACAGGCCTGGCTCAATGCCCCATATACAACTCCAGAACTTTTACAATTGTAATGCCCCTTCACTCTAAAATTAAACCCATTGATAGCAAAAAGCTCACCCACATTGATATATTTACAATGATGGCATCTCCCTCATGGATACATGTACCTGTGTTTTAAATTGTTGTTTACCAACTTTTTCTACCAAGTTTTTGATGTTCAAACCTCTTTTCCGTACTATGACTGGTTTGTTACTAAATTGTTGTTTACCAACTTTTTCTACCAAGTTTTTGATGTTCAAACCTCTTTTCCGTACTATGACTGGTTTGTTACTAATTCTAGAGTTAATCTCCCCATCTCCCAACAAAACCTTCCAATTTTTTGCTAGAATCTCCTGGATCGATTTAAAGTCCACAGAGAATCTGGTTATAAAGGACAATTTGAAATTGGTATCAGTAGTAGTAACTGTACTCCCCCTATTTACTAGAATAGTTGAATTACATGTACTTGCATTATAGTCATGACCATTTTCATCAAGAATGGGGGAATAGAACCCAGATCTTCTCTTGTCCATTACTTCTCTTTTAATATCTTGCACAAAGCCCATGGGGTAGTCCCTCTTAATAAACATACTCTCTAAAAGGGCACACTCAGATGAAAATAAATCAAAATCTGACACCATCCTTGCAGTCCTGACAAATTGTCCCTTAACCGCTTTCTTTTGGGACAATGGGTGACTACTATCAAAATGAAGGAAGGCTTTAGAATAGGTAGGCTTCCTATATATGGTAGAAACAAATCTCCCTTTTATCACATCCTTCTCAAGTTTGACATCAAGATAGCTAATACTCTCCTCGCCAATGTTATGAGAGAAATGTAGAAAGGCGGTTGCATTATTAATATAGTCTAAGAAAATGCCAATACTCTTTCTGTTCCCATTCCAAATAAAAAAAGGTTGTCCAGGTATCTCGAGTATAGAATACAATTTTGGAACCCTGAGTGTTCAAAGTGAAATCTCCGCTCCCACTCATACATAACCATGTCCGCATAAAGAGGTTCACAAGCCGCTCCCATTGCAACCCCGGTCTGCTGACAAAAAAAAATGCCATTTCCATCATTTCAACATATGCTAAGTATACTATTTTACCATCAGTACCGAATTTATGAACCAAGCCTTTTTTCTGAATGAGAATTTGTTTTCTCCAGAAAAGGTGTTTGCTTTTTCCCATTTAATTCTACTTGCATCTTTATTCCCAAATGTTATACCTAATGCAGAAATGTCATTCATTATAAAATATATATACCCCTGATCTTTACTATATCACCTACATGTTTACTTTATTCTTTATTTAAAGCTATCTCTATAATCTGTAGCCATTTATGCAAATTATTATTTTATCCAAGTTTTGTTTTTTTTTTTTTTTTTTTGCAGTTATGTCATCTGCATATGCTGACAGAAATGAAATGCTTAACCCTTAAGGTGTTGTATACCCTGCCTCTTTCAATTTGTAATTTATTTGACATAGTATCACATTGATAACTAATGCAAAGAGTATACATCTCCTTGGACATTCCTGTCTTGCACCACTCTTCATATGTATCTCTTGGCTTAACCAGCCATTTACAAGTATTTTTACTTTATTATTACTATATGCTGGCATACATAATTTCCTAACTGTCTCACTTATATGTTATCTTCCATAATATTTTCCATTTTAATTTCAAGCCTCATTTGTATTATTTTAAAAGGTTTTATAATCATTATTATTCAATAATGTTGGTCTCCAGTTTTTTTTTTAATTCCCTCGTATCTTCCTTCTTCCATATGAATTTATGTATTCCACTACATAATTCTTTATGCATAAAACTTTCATTTAAACATTCATTCATCTTTTTGCCAATCCCTTATATTTTTTTGCATTTCATATCCTATTCCATCTGAGCCTGCAGCCAAATCTGTATTTACTTGTCTCAATACTTTATTTAGCTCATTTAAAGAAATCTCTTTTTGCAGCTATTCATTCTGTTTATCTTTTTTTTTTACTTTCCGTGTTTTTTCACTACCTTTTTTTAAACATTTATTTACACATTATATATACTACACTGTTCATAATCTTTTCCTAAGTTCTTTCTCTTTCTCGTCTTACATTTTTTTATTTCTGTTATTACACTATCATCTTCCTTTACTATTCTGCTTAAGTAACTCAATACTTCTTTTCCTTGTAAAAATATCTTTGTTTATATAACAATTCTTGTATTTTTTCTTGATTTCTTTCATATAATTCTTTTTCTTTGTTAAAGTGCTATCATTATGTTCTAACTCTTTCAATACGTTGTTATAATTCTTTTCTATTTTTCTTTACTTTTGTCACATCATATTGCTACTGTAAAAAACATTTTTTATTTTTTCTTAAATATCCAACATTCAGACCAGTTTTTATAAAATGTTCTCATAGTAATATGATCCTTCCTCAACTGTATTACTAATCTCTTTCCTTTTTCATTCTGTGCTCTCTCAATTATCCTTTTTACTCTTTTGCCTATTTTTATAAATTCCTTATTTCCTTTTATCTGTAGCCATATTGCAAGATGATCAGAAAATCCTGTTTCAACTACCTCCCCATCTCCTATAACTAAACCTTCTGATACTGTAAAATCTATTTCACTTTTATACATACCCCTTTTGTAAGCCCATCAGTTTTTGTCCCAAAGTTTTAAGTTACCACATCTGATAACTTCTGACATTTTTCTTATATCATTTCCTTTCTTTTTACATTTGCCTCTTAAATCAGTCTCCTGTTATTAATATATTCATGTTTATCGTTACAGTCTAAAATCTGATGAAATAAGCTTTCCCTTTCTTTACAGTCAGTTTAAGCATATAATGTTAAAACTCTGTATACTTGTTCTTTCCATTTTAAATCTCCAAAGGTTAATCTTCCCATTTTGCTGAAGTTACATCTAATATCATTACTATTTTTCAACAGACTACAGATATTCCAGAACATTTCTCATTTCCCAAGTTCCAGATTCTTTCCTGACCTTAGTTTCTCTGTAATCTTCATTTGTTAAAAATCTTGTAGTATAATTACATCTACATCTTGTGCATTACACCACTCCATAATTCCTGTTGTTCTTATTATATTACTAATACTGTTCACATTTACAGAAAGCATTCTAAAATTTTCATTTTCCCTTTTCCTTAGATTTGTAGATTCAGAAGATTCTAGCTAATTTACTAGGCCATTCTAAGCTTAACCAATTTTCTTCCAAAGGTGAGAATCAAACACTGGAACTTCTATCTGGGACTCAATCCCCCTAACCATTATACCAAGTTCTGATATAAATAAATACTTTTTATCCATTTTGTTCTACTTATCCCTTTAAATTTTCATTTGTCATTGTACCAGTAGATTTGTTTTCTTTTACTACCTCAGAGGTTTGTCGTCTTCATTTTTTTAGAACCTTACTCTATGTCCACTTTATTTTTTTCCTCATCTAATTTTTCATCTATTTCTAGCACTTCTAATTTTTTTCTCATTCTTCAGTCTTCTCTTTCTTTTTCTTTTTCCTTGCTGTTATTTTAATGTTTGCAATCCATCCATAAATGTCCAATTTTATTATACTTATTACATTTCAATTCACATTTTTTTTGCATCATGTCCCATCTACCCACAAATGTAACATTTTCTTTCATCACAGTTACTTATTAAATGTACTTCTTTTCCACAAAAAAAAAAGAAAAACACGTTTTGGTTTATCCCCAATATTTTACAACACCCCTATTCCCCTCCACATTTATCATTCTTGGTATATATATATATATATATATATATATATATATATATATATATATATATATATATATGGTTCCACTTCATATCATCGAATTTGAAAACATCCAGACCAAATTGTCGAAAACCCAAATCGTCAAAAACCCATATCATCGAATCTCAAACCATTGAAAATTAAAAAGCAACAAGAAATAACATCCCAGACACTATTTACTACATTTATGCAGGGGAGCAAGCCCCCCCTGCATCCCCCATGTGGGTGGCTCTGCCCCCCACACCCCCGTAATTAAATACCAACTCCAAGGTCGCACTACAGTGGGGTTAGGAAGTAACATTTTTCCCCCACTGTAGTGCAACCTTGGAGTTGGTATATTTATTTACGGGGGGGGGGGAGGGCAGAGCTTGCCCCCCTGCATAAATGCAGTACTAACTCTGTGGAATGTTTCTAGTTTTCAATGATTTGAGATTCGATGATATGGGTTTTCGACTATTTGGGTTTTCGACAATTTGGTCTCGATGTTATGGGCTTCGATGAAATGAAATTCGATGATATGAAGTGGAACCATATATAGGTTCATAGGTTCATAGGTAGGTACTAGGCTATTGGCCCTAGGGCCTATACAAGCCTAGCCAAAAATGTACCCTGAATTTCGCCACCCAAGAAAATTATTTTCCTGTGCCCCTGTCAAGCAGAACCACAAAAGTGATCCCCGGGGTGAATTTCCTATTACCCATCCAATCATCAAGATTTTTCTTGAGGAGTGCTAATGAGGAGCTCTGTTTGACATAGATAGGTAGTCTGTTCCAGAGTATGGGAAGTCTCTGGGACAGGAATCTATCCCTGCAGCATGTTCTGTTTATTGTGGTGACAAGGTTTAGGTCCCTAGAGTGTGTAGCTCGGAGGGATTGGGATTTTTTTAAGTGGAGCATGTCCAACAGCTCTGGGTTTGACATAGCTTTGTATTTTAGGCAGAGATCGCCTCTGAGTAGGCGATATACGACGGAGTAAAGCTGGAGTTTTTTGAGACGTTCTGCATAAGGCATCTGTTTGAGGCCAGTAATCCTCTTTGTGAGGTATTTTTGTGGCCTTTCAGTTGTTGTAGATATCTTGTGAGGTAAATACCAAAAGGGGCGTTGTACTCTATAATGGGTCTAATGAGTGATGAGTAGAGGGGAACAATGACCTCTTTTTTTCTGGATGAGAAACCTTTTGTGATGAGGTGTGCCACGTAGAAGGATTTCCTGACCACTTTGGCAATGTGATTATCAAAGGAGCGACTACTGTCCACCTGTGTCCCAAGGTCTCTTATTACACTTTCAGTGTTAAGTAAACTACCACCTATGTGGTAGTTCATGGGTACAGAATTTTTAACAAAGGGGATGACAATGCACTTTTTGGCATTGAGCTTGAGACCATGTCTTTGACACCAGGCATCTGTCTCAGTGAGGCCCTTTTGTAGGATGTCCACATCATTAGGAGTTTCAATTATGGCTCCTAGTTTGCAGTCATCTGCGACTTTAGTTAGCCAAAGACCTTCTGTGTTATCCTGTACTTCAGAGAAGTAGATACCAAACAGGAGAGGACCCAGGACTGAACCCTGTGGTACTCCACTTGTCACTGGTCTGAAGTATGATTTGGAGTCTGCTACTTTCACAGTGTGGGTTATTTCAGTAAGCCAGTTGGCAACCCATCTTGACATAGGGATTTATACCTAGTTTAGTGAGTTTATCTATAATTCCAGAGTGGGGGATGGTGTTGAACGCCTTGGCGAGATCTAGATAGGCTGTGTGAACCACCTTACCCTCATCTATGGCTTTGGTGACTACTTCAAAGAAGTCTATCAGGTTTAGGAGACATGATCTGCCTTTTACAAACCCAAACTGTGTGGAGTCCAGGGTTTTGAGATCTCCAATGTCTTTGTTTATGAGTTCCATGATGATATGTTCCATGGCCTTGCAGACGAGGCTCGTCAGGTAATGGGGCGGTAGTTCCCAGGGTCTGTTGTGGCCGCCCCTTTATGGAATGGGATAACTGTCGCGGTGCGCCATTCAATGGGCACAAAGCCTGAGGTGAGGCTATGATTGAACGTGGTACTTAGGTGGGGTGCCAGTTCATTCTGTAGTTCATGTAGAAGGCAGCCTGGGATGTTGTCAAGTCCCATGGATGCTGTGTTCTTGGCTTTGAAGAGGGAAGTTTTTACCTGTGCAGCCGTGATTACAGGAACTTTGCATTCTTCCGGTATAAAGATGGGCCCTTTAGTGGGTGAGAGGGGGCTAAAGTTAGCACTGAACCTATCTGCCAGGATGTTGGCAATATCAGTTGGTTCTGTATATTTAGTGTCATTGTGCTGTAACTCAGAGCAGATCTGAGTATTGCCATTGAGATTTTTGACATAGCTATAGAATGCTTTGTGGTTGTCTTTAGAATCAATGGCAATTTTGTTTTCATAACTAGCTTTGGAGGATTTTATGAGGGATCTCAGCATCTTACTGAGGCTGACCAGGGAGTTACTCCAATCATGGGATTTTACTCTTTTTTGAAACAGTTTTTTTCTTCTGTTGTAGAGTTTGTTTACGGCAGAAGACCACCAGACTGGCTTCCTTTTTTTGGAGGATAGCATCTTGGTTCTGTTAGGGATAGCACGATCCATGCACTTGTGTAAGTGCTTATAAAGTGCATTTGTGTAGGATTCAGCAGTCGTACCTCTATTATCCATCTGTATTGGTGTCATGAAGTTTGCCACTTCCGTCTTAAGAAGTGTGAAGTTGGCTTTGGAGAAATTTTTTACAGTTATTTTCCTAATGGGGGGGTGGGAGCGGGATGTGGATGTCTAGGGTGATTAGCTTGTGGTCGGATCTGACCAACGAGGAACTGACCTCTGGTGTGGAACACCGGTCACCCATGTTGGTGATGACCAGGTCTAGGATATTGCTGCCTCTGGTGGGGGTGTGGATAAGTTGATCCAAAATGTTGGAATTGATGATTTCCAGAAAATGTTGAGCAAAAGAGTTGGTACACGAGTAGTTTTCCCAGTTAATGGTAGGGTAGTTGAAATCACCCATTATTAGAGTGTTGGGTTGTACCTTAATATTTTCCAGTGTATCAAGAAAAGAGGAGTGGGAATCCTGGGGCATGGTGGGGGGGGTCTATAGCAAGCTACAATCTGGATTGCGGTTTTGCCCAGAGTTAGTTGAACTTGGATAATCTCGGATGCATTATGCTGAGCAACTAGCTTGGAGGTGTGGATATCCTTAATGAATATGGACACACCTCCTAGTGTTTCGTCCGGGTTTGGTGGCCGAAAGGTGTGGTATGAATTATAGCCTGGTAATGCAGGGGTGCTCTCTGGAGCTTTGAACCAGGTCTCTTTCACTGCACAGATGTCAATGTTCTCCATTTTAAGGAGTGCCTCGAGTGAGTACATTTTGAGGTTTAGACTTCTAGCATTGAGTAGCATTACCCTCAGATTTTGCTCGCTTGTACCTGTTACGGTGGTGAATTTGTCATTTGAACCTTGCCTAAAAAAGGCACTATAGGGGTGGCAAGAGCCTTTGCCAGTATCCGGAATCCCAAGGGCGACAGGTGCAGGCCATCTCTGGCAAAGCAGCGTGGTGTGTCGATCATGTCATCCCAGGCAGACAGATACTGGATTCCCTTAGAATGACACCAGAAGCTTAGCCAATTGTTAAATTCAATCATTCTGTCCTTGTACTGTGGTGTCATTCTGGTGATGGCAGGATGCTACTCAGGGCTAGGGTCATCCCGGCCTGGGCTACAAGATCAGAGAACTCCTCCATGTCTCTTTTCATGTAGTCCAGGGGGGTATGTCTCAGGTCATTCACACCAACATGGACAATGACAGAGTCATATTTGTACTTGTTGTGGAGTGACCTGAGTGCGTGCATTATGTGGCGGATCCTGGCACCAGACAGGCAGCTGACAGTAACTTTTTCCTTGTTTAGCCTGGTGAGTGGAACATCAGTGTGCCTGACTATAGAGTCACCTATGACTAGAGTGTTGGGTACGTTATACCTTATGGGCTGTAGTTGAGTAGCACACTGAGTATGTGGACTATGTGTCATTTGGGTTGTGTTGGGGGGTGGAGGTTGCTTGCATTTCTGCTTTGGAGGTCTCTGTTGTTTGGGCAGATTAGTACAGAGAGCCTTCGTGAATGTAGGTGTGTGTTTTGGTGGTGTAGGTTTTGAGGGACTATGAGATGAGTGTGGTGCGGTGCAAGTGTTTACTTTCTCCTCTTGACTGTCTAGGCCTGTCTTTGGTAAAGAGAGCTTTGCTTCCAGTTTGGCTATATAAGTGCACCTCTCACAGGTCGTAGTGTTGGGTGGTAGAAGGAGAGAGTTGTCTGTGTACATGAGGCAATTGCTGCTTTGTCCCAAGATGCCCAGATTCATCAGGTAGACAGGAGAAAACACCGGGAGCTGACCTTTAGACATGCCTGAATAGGTGCTTATTTATTAAGTACTAAAAACTGTTTTCCTCTAGACAAGTGAGGAAAGTTGAGTGCTGTAGTAATTTGTAGCTTATTTAGTGCTTACAGTGAGTTCTGAACAAGTGCTGAGATCAAAGAAACAGATGAGTGCTAAAACTAAAAAGCTGGCTAGTTGCAAGGGAAATTTTGAAAAACAGACTTTATGGCGCCAGGAATAGTTTAACCCCAGTTAAGTGTGTGTGTGTGTGTGGGGGGGGGGTGCTTAGGAGCTCACAAACAGTCCTGGACACAGCAAATCCGTATCTGACCTGCCACAGGAAAAGGGGGAAGCAAGCTTAGATTTTTTTTTCTAGTAAAGTGGAAATGGAGAAAGCTGGAACAGAAGTTAATTCAACGTTAAAAATCTGAGTGGGTTGGCCTTCACAAATGTTCTCTATTAGATTGAGTGAACTAATGACACTAGACTGGGAGGAGTGTCACAGATCAAATATACAGTATGGGCGGGCAACTGCAAAGCCACCAAGTATAAGAACACACAACACTAGACTGGGTGGGTGGGAAAAAATTACAGTTCCTAGCTGTAGCCACTAAATGAAAGTTTTAAACAGATCAAAGAGCAGACTAGAGAATGCTTTTAACAAACAAAAATGCACAGAAATGTTCGGATAGAGCAATCACAAACAAAAAATACAACTCTCAGTATGAAAAAGCAGTTTACAGTTAAGTAATGTTAAAACAGTTTAAAACAGTACATAAATGCAGTGAAACAAAAAAAAGCTTTATAACTGCAAAAATATAGTAGATCAACTGTATAGCACAATTATAAGCATTTCAGAAGTACAATTCAGTGAAATAAGTGTAAGAAATAACTTAGCCTGCTCTTGGAATCTTAAGGAATTTCCACTTATGCAATGCAATCCAGAGCCTGACAATACAAGCAGAGCCTTTATAAGACACAGGGTTTATATAGCAGTAAGAATGGAAGAGTTGGGAAGATCAGATTACTCCTCAGCCCCTGCTATTGCCCAATCACTCGTACTACAGAAGGTCAGGAGGCCTTGTTACTCTCAATAATGAAGACAATCAGCAGAAAATGGCTGCCAGAAACACAAACAAAACTTCCAGCCTACACAACAGGTCTCTATCAAGATTATGCCACCTGAGCAGAACACAGAAACCTCACTTTAAAAGCATAGAAAGAACACCTACAAACAGAAAATCCAAGTCTCCGTATGAAAAAGCAGTTTACAATTTAGTAATTTAAATAAAAAAAACAGTTATAGTAATGCACACTATTACAGTTCCTAGCTGTAGCCACTAAATTAAAGTTTTAAACAGATCAAGGAGCAGATTAGAGAATGCTTTTAACAGACAAAAATGCACAGAAAAGTTCGGATAGAGCAATCACAAACAGAAAATACAACTCTCAGTATGAAAAAGCAGTTTACAGTTAAGTAATGTTAAAACAGTTTAAAACAGTACATAAATGCAGTGAAACAATAAAAAAGCTGTATAAATATATATATATATATATATATATATATATATATATATATATATATATATATTTTTTTTTTTTTCTTTTTATATTTTTAACACTATTACAATCCCAGCCACCAGTCCATAAACCCCTTTTGTCATAAACTTTCGCAGTGTTTGGTACTTCTTTACGTAAAGCTTTCAAGTATCCTTTCAGAGTCTCTCATTTTGCCTCTGTTCGAAATTGTACATGAATCGTCTTTTTTGTTTCCCTGTTAAATGTTTTTATCACGTAAAGATTCCATGGGTTACAGCCTTTCTTTTTTTTTCATATTGTCCAGGAAAAATTTCCACTGGAAAATAGAGGTCTCAAATATAATGTCACAAAACATGTCCTTGTCAGTAGGAATAAATGCTCTTGCTTCGTGTTTTTACACCCAAAGGAGGTATTACATTGTCTCACACTTCAGACCTGTCCATTTTCTTTGTCTTTACTTTAAATCCTTACCACGTACTTCCGTTTTTTATTTTCTTACTTATTTTCTGCTACTCCACTTTTGCCTTCTTTTACTTTCTGTGCATATGTTTTCTTTTCCATCTCACCACTATTCTTCAGGGTTGTCTCTGCATTTTCCTTGTGTATTTTCTCCATAATGTCCCCCTGAGGAAACATCTCCTTCATTATTTGGCTCTCTCTTCACCACCATTTCTTTAAGTAAATCATCCCACAACCCTCCTGACTGGATGTTTGTAATTATACATCTGTCATTTGCTGACTCCCCTCCATCAAACAAGTTTTTGTGAATCATTTCCTCAGAATCAGGCACATATTTTCCTGTGTCAATATTTGCTTTCTCCTTAATTTCTTTCACTACTCCATAATCTCCTTCTCTCTTCATTTGCCTCCCTGTTTCTCTGGGCCGCCTCTATGCCTGGAATGGAAACAGGAAGTTTTCCTCCAAAACGGGTAACACTCACAAAGCCATAGCCAAATTTCCCCTAGTAGTATAAACACCACTTCTGTTCTTCCCTGAAGAGGCCACTAGCCTAGTGAGACTAACCTGATTAACCAAGGATCAATAAAAATAAATAACTAAAATTCTTCATTAATGTTACAGCCTTGTGGGCAAGGTAATGAGGCAAATCAGTAGACTGGTGACCAATTTGCATAATTTCTGGTCCATAGTGAAATATGGGCAGTGTCAGTCTTGTGGGTGTGGTTTAAGCCAGATGTTTAAGCTGCAGGGTAAGGATACACGCTTCCCCATCAAAGAGCTGATGGTAGGGATGGAAGGATGCACAAACGCCTTCATGTGTACCTTGATGATGGAGCCCTTGTGGTCAGCTCTGGTGATATCCAATGGAATGGATATTACTGGCTAAGAAATTAAAAGGTTGCAGACTTTATTTAAAAAGATGGCGACAAAAGAACATTTAAAAAACTAACAGTGTTGTGTGTGGTTATAGCATTCCTAAAGCATGTTTAGGTGTACTTTTCATTAGGATGTGATTAAACTTACTGAAGCATTTAAAATAATTAACCAACCGGACAAAACCCCTTCACTGAGCAAAATAGTGACCCCCTACTCCAACCTAACCTGCCTCAGATCATCAAAAAGTGTCCAGGTACTAACCATTAAATCTAACAACTCAGGAGGTGATGCTCTCTATGCCAATTCCATCGGAAAGCTCTGGAATTCCCTCCCAAACAACCTAAGACTTCTGACCTCGCTTAATCAATTCAAAAATTACCTCAAAGAATTCCTTAAGTCCCACTGGTTATGCCCCTGTCCTAAACCAGACTAATCCCAAAGATCCCATACCACCTCAGTCTCTTCCCCATCCCAGAGTTTATAATCTTACCCTCACGGCCTCACAATGTAACCATGTTAGATTATCTACATAATATCCGTGAATGTTATTTAACAGTATGTAAAGCTAGCTGTTTTCTTGTATCTTTATGTTAATACTATTTACTACTGCATGTAAATGTATTGTCTCTTCTCTTCATGTTGGAGCTTTTCTCCCCGGGCCTCTACTGAAAAAGGACATGTATCCAGCTAGACTAGCCCGGTCAACAAATGTAAAATAAAATAAATAAATAAATAGCACTGTATCATAAAGATCATAATGGAAAAACACATTGAATAACACTAAGTATTTTTGCAGCTTCTTACAGAAGAAGTTAACAGTGTATATTAACAGTTAAGCTGTTTTTTTTTTGTTTTGTTTTTTGTAATGCTTATGCTCAAAAGAGAAGTTGAAGAGATTTTTGCAGTAAAGGTGACACACTTGTTTTTATATTACTTCAGAAAGTGTAGTACCTGGTGTTTAGTACTGCAAAAAGGACATGTTTCTGCTTTATCTTTTGCAAATGAAGTTTTGCTTATGTCCCACAGGGTCTGGCAGAGTATTGTATGCTCATTGACAGCTCCTCTTCATTCCGAGCCTATCGAGCAGCACTTGCAGAAAGGGAGCCACCCTGTATACCTTACCTGTAAGTATTTTCTCTACACCTTACCTGTAAGTATTTTCTCTGTACCTTACCTGTAGGTATTTCCTCTATACTTTACCTTGTAAGTATTTCCTGTATACTTTACCTATAAGTATTTCCTGTATACTTTACCTGTAAGGGCTTCCTGTATACTTTACCTGTAAGTATTCCCTGTATACTTTACCTGTAAGTATTCCCTGTATATCTTACATGTAGGTATTTTCTGTACCCTGTACTTGTAGGTAATTTCTTCTCAATTCATTTAAACAGCGTAGCCATTTAAAATCTTATAGTTTTAAACTAAATTCCTCTTGAAATGCTAAGAAAACATGTTTCGTATTAACTTAGTGTCAGTCTAAAATTATTTTGATTCATTTTGCATCACATTATCATGGTGCCTTACCTCAATTAAGTATTTTTTATATTGGTATGCTGGTATGTAATTTAATGTAAATATGTTAAAATTGTGGAAAGCTCAACCAAACTACTGGAATTTGCAGCCAGAAATGTTATCTTCTTAACAGAGAAACAAGTTGGATGCATGGAAGAAAATGAAGGGAAATATATTGTTGAGCTTGCAGAGCCTAAGAATACTACACTGCAGGTTTGAAAAAAGCAAGAGCATATCAAGAAGAGCTTGTCATCTACATATTCTGGGACTTATCTATACAGGCTAGCACACTTGTGCTACCAGCTCACAAATTCAGGGAATAAGCTGCTGGTTTTAATGCCAGGGGGCTGTCAACCAACATTGATGTCTAAGCTCAGATTCATATAGGTACCTTCATCTGTATCTAATAGGATCTAGTAGTTATTTTTCCCCAGGATGGTATTCAGAGTTCAGGAGGTTGAGCCATAGGTCTTCAAAGGGGAAAGAGCCTGAAAGCAATCAGTAACCATCCAAGGCTTCCTCTTAATATCCCTGGGGCATCCTTGCATTGCTGTTCCCCATCAGCTGAGGTAAATTGCACAGGGCTATCAGTGGATCTGTTTTCAACCTCTGCAGAGACGTCTGTAGTACATAAGTTGGTACTTTATGGTGAGTGACAGAGGTTGGAATTCAGGCTTGAACAGTTAACATCCTTGTTAGTATCTGTAAAGGCCCTTCACAAATCCAGGGAAGTCAGGAGGCATTCTCCTCTTTTACCAGATGACTGTGACAATAGCTTTAGGTTTTCAGCACTTCTCCACCTCAGTATGTCATTTTGAATTATAAAGATTATTGCAAAAAGTGTATGGTCTCTAACTCTATATAAAAACATTAGGATTACTAACAGTGTTAGAGGAATGTTTAACCAATCTGTTTTGGATTATAGGAAGTTACTAGGCCAATGGCCCTGGGGCCTTTACAAGCCTAGCCAAGAGTTTATCCCCAAAAAGAAATCCAAGTTAGCATCTGTCACCCCTGTCAGAGAGGGACACTGGTGGAACCCGTGGGACATATTTGTGGTTCCCCATCCACTCATCAAAGTTGCACTTGAAGAGGGTCAGCGAGGTGCTCTGTTTGATGTGTGTGGAAAGTCTATTCCAGAGATGGGGCAGCCTCCAGGAGACAAACCTGTCTTTCCAGCAGGTTTTGTTGATGTCGCATATTAGATTCAGGCTTTCTGAGCGGGTAGTGTGTGAGGAGTTAGACTTACGGATATGGCGCATCTCTAGTAGGTTAGGATCCGAGATTGCCTTGTAGTCGAGACACAGATTACCCTTGAGCAAATCTGTACAATACCAAGTAAAGTGGTAGTAATTTTGAGACTGTCTGCATAGGACGGGTGTTGGAGACCATGGATTCTCTTTGTGAGGTATTTCAGTGGCCTTTCCAGTTGGTGCAGATGTTTGGAAAGGATTCCAAACGGGGCGTTATACTCAATTATTGGTCTAATGAGGGAGGAGTATAGAGAGGCAATAACCTCCTTTTTTTTTAATGCAATCCCTTTACTTATGAGATGAACCAAGTAAAAGACTTTTCTGACCACTGCCACTACATGATGTTCGAATGTGAAGTTATTATCAACGTGAGTGCCCAGGTCTCTCACCAAAGGTTGTGTGCTTGGGGGGGGCTGCTGTTGATGTGGTAATCAGTAGGGGTCATGTTTTTGCCGAACGGTATGATGCATTTTTTTGCATTTAGCTTGAGGCCATGACTGTGCCACCAGTCATTGGTTGTTGTGAGACGCTCTTGCAGTATGTTAGCATCATTTGGGGAATTTGTTCATTTTTACCCTTGGACAACAGTTTCTTCCTTTTATTGTAAAACCTGTTGATAGAGAATGTCCAAACAAGTTTGTGTTTCCTTGTGGAGCAGGTTTTAGTTCTATTGAGTATAGCTGAGTCCATGCAGTTGTACAGGTGCTTGTATACTGCATTGGTGTACTGTTCAGCTTTGTCTGCATCCCCTGAGGGGAGCGGTGGTGTGAAGCTACAGATACCCTCCCCTTAGGAGATTGTAGTCAGCTTTCGACAAGTTTTTTTAGCTTGATTACAACTGAGGGGGATTGGGTGGGCTCGAAACTTTGAGTGAGACAGTCTGATGATCTGATCTCACCAGAGAACAACATATTATGGGAGTGGTGCAGCGGTCACCCATGTTTGTGAGAACCAAGTCCAGAATGTTATCGACACGAGCTGGTCTAGTGCATTAGAATTGATGAAGTCAAGGAATAGTTGACAGAGTTCATTTGTGCAAGAATAGTTCACTCAGTCTATGGTGGGATAGTTGAAGTCACCAAGAATCAGGGTGTTGGAGATACCTTGATGAAGTCAAGTAGATCCAGGTAAGAGGAGTGGGTGTCCTGAGTCATGGAGGGGGGTCTGTAGCTAGCTGTAACTTGGATGGGTGTCTTGCTAGCTGTCAGTTGTACCTGGAGTAGTTCCAGTGTGACATGCTGGAAAACCATTCTGGGGGTGTGCCTGTCCATAATGAAGATAGAGACTCCACTCCCTTAATCTTCCCGACCTCATTTTGGGGTTGGAATGTGTGGAATGAGGTATGTCCTGGTAAGGCAGGGGTGCTCTCCGCAACCCTGAACCAAGTTTCCATGACCGCACAGACATCAACATCTTCCAGTGCAAGGAGGGCCTCCAGAGAGTCCATTTTTAGGTTAAGACTCCTAGCGTTAAACAGCATGACCTTCAATTTGCTTTTTGACAGATCTTTTATGTTGGAATGTTTGTCTTTGGGGCGTTGCCTAAAAAAGGCACAATGGAGGAGGTGAGAGCCTTGTCCAGGATCCAGAAACCCACTGGTGATGGGTGATAGCCATCTCTGGCAAAGCATCGAGGCAGACAGATACTGGACCCCCTTGGAATGAAATACAAAACTAAGCCAATTTTTGAAGTTAGTTATTTTTTGTTGATATTGTGGTATCATTCTTGGTGAAGGTAGGATGCTGCCTAGGGCTAGGGTCATTCCTGCCTGGAACACACACTCTGAGAGTTCAATCATGTCTCTCTTCATATAGTCCAGGGAGGTACTTCTCAAGTCATTCACACCAACATGTACAATGACAGAGACATACTTGTTCTTGTTGTGGAGAGACTTAAGTGCATGCATGCTGTGGCGGATTCTGGCACCAGACAAGACAACTGACTGTGACCACCTCCCTGTCGAGCCTGGTGAGGGGGACATTGATGTGTCTTACAATTGAGTCACCAATGACTAGTGTGTTTGATGTATTGTTATGTCTTGTGGGTTGTGTTGGTTTATTGTTTTGCCTTATGAACTGTGTTTGTGAGACACTGGTGTGTTGTCTGCTGTGTGTGATGTGTTTGGTGGTGTATGTGGAATGTTTGAGTGTGTGTTTTGGAGGTCTCTGCTGTTTAGGTAAGTTTTTTGAGAACCTTTGCATACGTGTGTGTTGTGCTTGGTTATGTGATGTGAGTGGTGTGGTGTTTGTGCTGGCAATCTCCTCTTTGTCATGAGTACTGACTGTGGTATGAGAGAGCATGTACTCCGGGTTATTGATGTACATGCATTTCTTGCAGGTGGAAGAATTATGTGATAGTAGAAGAGGGTTGTCAGTAAACATGAGGCAGTTGCTACACTGTCTCAGTATGCCCATGTTGACCAGGTTGGCAGGAGAAACTGATGGGAATTGTCCAGACATAGTGTTTTGAATGCTTGGGCGGACTTACAGAGAGAGGGTTTTGATAAGGGTTTGTCCACAAGAGTGTAGACCACAAGAACCTTTTAAATGTAAAGTAACTGGCCTTTGGACATTCCCTGTGTTAAGGGGAGGCATTCTGAAAAACTTAAGGGACCAACGAGTTTGACAGTGATCCCTGTGACAGTCTGATATGAAACCATGTAATAGTAGCAGCTCTTCATGTTCTGAGGCACTCTGCATGATATCAGACCATGTAACTGTAGCAGATGTTATTTGTGTTTCACTGTTGTAGTCATTACATTTGGGTTATCTGCCTGCAGGTAGCCCTCTGCCGGCCTGAATATCAAAGTCTTGGATTCCTGCATTGGATGCTGTCTCTTCTTCCATGACATTAGGTTGTCAGGGGTATAAAACATGCAGCCGATGCCATTACATCTGTCTTTCTTGCCGTACGGTGCTTGAAGCAGAAGCAGTTTGCAAGTGCCGGTCGGCCGACTCATGAAATTTTCGTTTTCAAGTTTCAGTACCGAAGTCTCCAAAAAAGCTAAGTACCCCATTGGGGATCCTTTTTCTTGCTCTTAACTGATGTTAGTCAAAGTTAACAATTGTATTACCTGTGGAAAGCAAATACCTCATAAAGATTTTCATTTGTACTGCATCCCTTGCTTAGGCACAGACCACGACATCCCTCGCTATCGGTTTTGTCCCTTATGCAACCCCCAGACTATTTCTCGTCGGTTTCTTTTTGCAGCAAATTATTTTGGTACTCAGTTTAACTGTCCAGAAATGGCTTCAGTAAGCCATCCGACTACCGACATTCCGAAAGAACGTAAAGATAAAGACAGAGACAGACCGCATAGGTCCAAAGCTGCCAGCGACGTTTCCGTGAAGTTAGTCGCCAGTTCTCTGGTACTCAGTGAGGCACTTTCACAGCCCCTGATACCCGCTACTTCAGATTCACAGGCCTCTACTGAGACCCATTCGGAGTCTGTTATGCTGCGAGATGCTTCTTCCACTATGGAACCTGTGGATGTCTCTACCTTGGATGGGTCCAGAGCCGCTCATCCAGAGCCGCTGTGCAGGCACTGGCTTCTGAGGGTGTATTCAGGCCTATGACTTGCATTTCAAACTGACGCCATCTTCTTCAAGGCCTAAAACTTGACTCACGCCTAGAAAACCAGCGTTCAAACCACATGGTCAGGCCCATATGCTTAAAAAACAAATGATAAGAATGACTGAAGACCTTATTACTTTAATTAGGGGAAGCCAGCCTTCTCCCTCTAAGAGACCTAGAACTGATTTTCCTTCTGATTCTTCTGATCAGGATTCTGAAATTTCTGTTTCTTCTGATTACCAGGATTTGCCCTTATCTACCTATGAGGATTCTGATGCAGAAGATTCCATTCCCTCTGCTTCCTCTCCAGAAGATTTTTCTTTTGGTGAAACCTTGCACACTCTTAGGGAGCATTTCCGTTGGGAAAGCCAGGATTACTCTGACTCCAAAAAGAGGCCTCTGGAATTCTTACTCCTCCCTCAACAAAGGCCTTTAGCTATCCCTCCTGTCCTGGACATTGTAGATGATGCCTACTTGAAATCTAGCCTGGCCCCAGACACTTTACCTCCAGCTCCCAGGAAGCCTGACAGGTATTACAGAGTACCTGACTTTCACATGTTCATCTTCAAGAATCCTACTGCGTTCCCAGAGACCATTTCCCAAGGACCTAAAGGCATTAAGGCTACTACTGCCAAAAACCGTACCCCCTGTGATAGAGATTCCATGGCCTTGGACAGATGGGGTAAGAAGGTATACATATCTACTACTTTGGCTATTAGGGCCTTAAACTGCCAGTTTCATATGTTAAAAGTATCAGCAGCATATTATGGGACTACTTAAACAGAAAATTATGTTGATTCCTGACTGTGATGAAAATAAAGAATTACAAGATTTAACGCATTCTGCTGAACAAGTTGGTAAACATACTTTGCAACGTAGTTTTGACTCTTTAGAAGCATCTTGCAGGGCTACTGTCACTGGGTCTGTACTTAGAAGGCATGCTTGGCTTAAGGAGCAAAATTTGTCAGATCCTGTTAAAGCTAAATTACTGGATGCTCCCTTAAACCAAGATCGCCTGTTTGGCAGCAAAGCAGAAGTCGTCCTTAAAAAGATGGAGGAAGAAGCTAAATCTATGCAAACTGTTAAAGATTTCCTGCAAGTACAGCCTCCTAGATTTAGCAGGTATTGGCCCTCTCCTATCTTTCTCAGGTCTTCTCACTCCAAACCCAGGAATAGCAGACCACCTAGGCTACAGTCTCAAGGTACTCACAGGCCTAAGCAGTGGGGGGCTCCCACTTCCAAAGCTGGAAGTAGTAAGACACCCCCCCTATGGAAAAATGGCACAATGACTTAACCTTAAACCTTCCAAGCCGTGCTCAACTGCCTGCTCCCTTAGGGGGAAAGATCACCCTGCATGCAAAAAACTGAGAACTCATTACCCAGGAGAAATGGGTTTTAAATATAGTTTTCCAAGGATACAGATTCCACTTCCACACCTTACCATCCCCAAATGGTTGGCCAGACCTACCCCCAAATCAGTGGGCAGAGGCTCAGCATCAGGTTCTCTCTCTTCTATGTATCAGGACTATTCAACCTGTCCCAGCAGAAGAAAGGGGACAAGGTTTTTACTCAAGACTTTTCCTGGTACCCAGAAAAGACAGCTCTTGGAGTCCTATCCTGGACCTCCCTATTCTAAACACCTTTTTGGTAATCCCAAAATTCAAAATGCTAACACTTCAACGGCTGCTTCCTATGCCAGGCAAAGATGCCTGGTTGGCAACCTTAGACTTAAAGGAAGCTTTACCTGCACATTCCAATAAGGGAATCTGAGGAAATACCTACGCTTCAGAGCAGGCTCCATGCACTATCAGTTCTCTGCACTTCCCTTTGGCTTATCTACTGTGCCCAGGGTATTCACAAAGTGTCTAGCTCCAGTCATTGCATTTTGCAGGCAAAGAAATTTTCAAATATACCCACACCTGGACGATTGTTAATTCAGGCAGAAAGCCAGGACATACTATTAAATCATTTGGCATTGGTAAAGAAACTTCTAACCTCACTGGGGTACACCATAAAAGAAAAGAAATCTCAACTAGTACCCTGCCAACAAATTGTATTCCTGGGAGCAAGCTTGAACACAACTTCCCAGATGGCTTACCTCACGCCAGAGAAACAAGTTTATTTGACAGCCTACTTGAAACTGCTGGCTACAAAGACCCAGCTATCTGCAAGGAAAATCGTGCAAGCCCTGAGGTTCATGGCCTTTGGTGGGCAGAGGCCTGCTAACACAACAAGAGGCTCCCATTCACTCTACCCCCTGCCGACCAAACCCTAACAACAGACGCATCAGATCTATGTGCGCATCAGATCTATGTATGGGGGGCCCACTTGGCAGGGCAGTGCATTCAGGGCAAATTGAACCAGAGACAAATGCACCTGCATATCAGACAAAAAGAAATGTTAGCTGTACAGAATTCCCTGACAGGCTTCAAGGACAGTTATTGGTAAAGACAGACAACACCACTGTTATGTGGTGCATAAACAAGCAGGGGGGAACCCACTCGTACCCTCTCTGCAAACTAGCCATGGCTCTGTGGGACACAGCCTTGAGCTACCAAGTGCACCTACAGGCTCAATTCCTGCCAGGCAAGCTAAATTCACTGTCAGATGACCTAAGCAGAAATCTCATGGACCCACACGAGTGGAAACTAGAACCAAAGATATTCAGCCTTTTGAGAAACAAATGGGGGAATCCAGAGATAGACCTGTTTGCCTCCCCTCAGAATTACCAATTGGACAAATTCTGCACAAGGACTTCCCACAGTCATCTTGGAAAGTAGATGCCCTGTCCTTCACATGGGAAAGATCTCAGTTTATGCCTTTCCCCCTCTGCCTCTCCTCTCAAAAGTTCTGCTAAAGATCAAATAGGTCAAACCAAGGACAATACTGATTGCGCCAGACTGGCCACGCCAACACTGGTACCCCCTCTTTTGCAGTATGTCACTGCTGGAACCATGGCACCTACCTCAGACCCCTTCCCTGCTGTCCCAGCAGGAGGGCCAGATTCTGCACCCTCAACTTCAAACCCTGAACCTTGCAGCCTGGCATATTCCTTGAGCTGTCCAGTAACATCCCTCAGTAAGCAGGTGCTAGATGTCATTCTGGAGGGAAGGAGGCATAGTACTAGAAAATCCTATGCTGAAAAGTGGAAAAGATACTGTTCCTGGAGCCACACTCAGGGGATGGGGCACAACTGTGCCCAACTTACCGCATATTTTTCAGTACTTAACAGAGATGCTTCACAAGGGCCTTTCCTTCTCGTCAATTAAAATTCAAGCCTCTGTCATTTCAGGTCATTATAATACTGAATCATCCTTCTTCTCTCACAATTCCTCAGAGGGGCCAAAAATTTAAGACCACCCAGGAGAGCCCCTACTCCAGCCTGGGACCTTAGCTTTGTATTGGAAATGCTCACTCTACCTCCTTTTGAGCCAGCTGCAACTGCAGAGTTGAAATTCTTTTCTTGGAAAACAGCCTTCTTTCTAGCTATCACGTCAGCAAGAAGAGTGACTGAATTACAGGCCCTCAAGGCAGTGGAGCCATTCATCATCTTCCATGCAAACAGGATGTCCCTCAGGACCATTCCTTCCTTTATGCCTAAGGTGGTGTCTAGTGTGGCCCTTAATCAGTCCATTCTTTTGCCTACTTTTTTCCAAAAGCCACAAAACAAAGGAGAACGAATACTGCACTCTTTGGACGTGCACAGACAACTTAGATTTTATTTGGACAGGACTACGCCTCTCAGAAAATCTGAACAGCTGCTAGTTGGCTTTGCTGCAGGGGCAGAGGGGAAGGCCATTTCAAAGCAAACCATTTCCAAATGGATAGCCCATTGCATTCATTGCTGCTATAAGAACAATGGAAAGCCTACCCCACAGGGGATAAGTTCACATTCCACCAGGGCTGCAGCTACCTCTACAGCCTTTTTCAGAGGTGTACCTACCAGGGACATCCTAGAAGCTGCTACCTGGAGCTACCTTCACCAAGCATTACTACATGCCTATTTTTTCTAACTTCAGAGCTGGTTTTGCCACTGCAATTTTGCAAGGCTTAATAGCTGGTCCTACTGATGTTCATCATGTTGCACTGCTGCAGTCAGTACACTTGGGTTATCCTGTCGTCAGGCGGTCCCGCAGTCGGCCAGAGTTCCAAAGTCTTGGTCCGGCGTCGGTTGCTGTTGCTTCTTCCCTGACGTCAGTGCGCCAGGGGCATATAAGATGCATCTGATGCCATTTTCTTCAGTCTTTCTTGCCGGGCGGTGCCGGAAGCAAAAGCAGTTCGCAAGTGCCGGTCGGCCGACTCCTGAGATTTTTGAAGTCGAATTTCAGATCCGAAGTCTTCAATAAAGCTAAGTACCCCATTGGGGAAACTTTTTCTTGCCTCAGACCGATGTCAGAAAAAGTTAATAATTGTATTTCTTGTGGGAAGCAAATACCTCATAAGGACTTCCACTCTTACTGTATTCCATGCCTAGGCCCTGATCACGATGTCACTAGTTGTCGGTTTTGTGCTAGATTTAACAAACGCACTATAAAACGACGTTTTGATTTTGCTTTGCACTACTTTGGCCGAAGGTTCAATTATACAATGCCATCGGAACAACCGACGACCGCAATTCTTAAAAAAACGCAAAGACAAGGATAAAGCAGGCATCCGAGGTCCAAAACCGACGACGAAGCCTCTTCTAGGCCAGTTGCCAGTTCACCGGTTCTCAGTGAGGCGCTTTTGTAGCCCCTGACACCCGCTACCTCAGAGCCACAGGCCGCCTCCGACTCCCACGTGGAAACAACTAGGCCTCTGGAAACTCAAGGTATTGGGCCTACAAAAACTAATCCTTCAGATGGGTCCGGAGCCGCTGAGCAGGCATCGGTTTCTGAGGGTGTTTTCAGACCTTCACAACTTGCCATTAAAGCAACAGCCAAGACAAAAAACACCATTAAAGACAAAGAAGCAAGTACAGCATTCTCCTGGACAGTCCTCCATGTCTAAGAAACAGATGCTTAAAATGGCCGAAGACCTCATTACTCTAATCAGGGGATGTCCTTCATGGTGCATCTGCAGTCATAACAACTGGGTTGTCCTGTCGTCAGGCAGCCCTTCGGTCGGCCGGATTCCAAAGTCTGGGTCCGGCTTCGGCTGATGTCGCACTTCACCCGACGTCATCTCTGCTGGTCTTCGGGTATAAAGGCATCAGCCGACGCCATTTTCCTCAGTCTTTCTTGCCGCGTGGTGCCCGAAGCAGAAGCTGTTCGCAAGTGCCGGTCGGTCAGATCCAGAGATTACTACTACCGAATACTACTTCGAAGACTTCTAAAAAGCTAAGTACCCCGTTGGGGACTCTTTCTTGCCTCAGCCGATGTCAGAAAAAGTCAATAACTGTTTAACTTGTGGGAAACAAATACCTCATAAAGATTTCCACTCTTACTGTTTGCCTTGCTTAGGCCCAGACCACGACGTAGCAGCCTGTTCGGCCTGTGCTTCCTTCAACCGACGAACGCTAAGGCGTCGGTCGGAGTTTGCTGAACAGTTTTTCGGCTCAGACTTTGCGTATATTATGCCGTCGGATCCTCCGACTACCCAAATTATTAAAAAACGCAAGGAAAAAGACTGACTCGCGGTCCGCGGTTTCGGCCGAAACCACGGTGAAGCAAGCCGCAAGTGTCTCGGTTTCGGCCGAAACCGAGAAAACTGGTCAATCTGCAGCCGAATCCATGGCTACTACTGAGGCTCCTGCTACCTTACCTGAATTGGCCTCAGAAATTTTGCCTACAACCGTGGTTTCTACTGATTTATCAGACACCATCCCTTTGGATGTCTCTACCCCAGCACGTGGTGCTGCTAGACCCCCTGCAGCCATGTCTATCAAGGCCTTTGCCAGGGCCAAAGCAGCCAAATCTGCTAAGGCAGTGCCTGTTAAACCTCCCTCACACAGGCCCACTTCTAGTTCACAAATGCTTACTCTGGCAGAAGATTTAATATCCTTAATTAGGGGATCCCAATCTCACCCAGACAGGGCCTCTCAGCCCCCTGAAAAGAGACCTAGGACAGAGCCCCCGAGCCAGTGTCCTCTGAGGCTTCTGCGGATGACTCCGACATTTCAGAACAGCCAGAGGACCCTTTTTCTACATATGAAGACTCCGATGCTGAAGAATCCATTCCAGCTGCCTCTCCACCAGAGGAATTTTCCTTTGGGGAAACCTTGCATGCCATGAGAGAACAATTCCAATGGCAGGGACAAGATTTCTCAGACTCAAGAAAAAGGCTTAGGACCTTCCTACACTTACCACAACATAGGCCCTTAGCTATACCTCCTGTTTTACCTGTTGTGGATGACGCATTTAATGATGTCTGCACTGCTCCTGATTCTTTACCTCCTGCCCCTGCCAAACCTGATAGATATTACAGGGTACCTGACACTCATCACCACCTATACAAGGCCCCACTGGCAGACCCCGAAACTATTTCCCAGGGCACTAAGGCAGTAGCCTCGACCACAGCAAAAAACCCTATTCCTTCAGAAAGGGAATCCAGGTCCTTAGACAGATGGGGGAAAAAAGTTTACACCTCTGCTACTCTCTCAGCTAGAGCTTTAAACTGTCAATTTCACATGATCCAATACCAAGAGTTTATGCTTGATGAGTTAACTAAGAAAGTATCCTGTGATGAATCTTTAGACAAGAAATATGTATTAGAAATGGTAAATAACATATATCAGGTTAGTAACCATTCCTTAAAATGTGGCTATAATGCACTGGAGGCTTCATTTAGATCAGCCATGACTGGCACAGTGATAAGAAGACATGCATGGCTGAAAGAACAGGTCTTACCGGATCATGTTAAAGCAAAGCTATTAGATGCTCCCATGGATAAGGCCAGTTTATTTGGTACACCTGCCCAGCAGGTAATGAAGAAAATGGAAGAAAAGGCAAAATCTGTACAGACAGTTAAAGATTTCTTACAGGTTCAGCCCCCAAGGTTTAGCAGGAACTGGCCTGCCAAAAATTGGTCCTTTCCTGACTCCACAAGATCCCAAAGGGGCAGAAACAGACGATCCAGAGGCAGAAATCAATCCAGAGGAGGTGCCTACAGAGGACGACAGTGGCAAGGTAATAACAGAGGCACAGACACAACCACTGCCACTGCAACAGGACAATCACAGTGACTTGACTCTAAGTCCGCCTACCAGGGAGCAAATAGCAGCACCATTAGGCGGAAAGTTAGCCTTATTTTCGAAAAATTGGCACTATATCACAAAAGACAAGTGGATTTTGCAAACCATAGACCAAGGCTACCGGTTCCACTTCCACACCTTGCCAGTAAAAGAGGAATGCCAAACCTGCCTCCAAATCAAAAGATAGAAGCTCTACAGCAGATAACGAAATTATCCAAGATGAGAGCTGTGGAAAGAGTACCAGTAACAGAACAGGGCAAAGGATTCTACTCCAGACTCTTCCTAGTACCAAGAAAAGAGAAAAGTTGGAGACCTATTCTCGACCTGTCCATCTTAAACACATATATCATTGTCCCAAAATTCAAAATGCTGACCCTACAGCAACTTCTTCCCATGCTGGGCAAGGAGTGTTGGCTGGTAACTCTAGATCTCAAGGAGGCATACCTGCACGTCCCCATTCGACCCAATTGCAGAAGATACCTCAGATTTCTTGCAGGATCAGAGCATTATCAATTCTCAGCATTGCCCTTTGGCTTATCTACTGCCCAGAGTATTCACAAAATGCCTGGCATCAGTAATCGCTCACTGCAGACTACAGGGAATCCAAATTTATCCATACCTGGACGACTGCCTGCTACAAGCGGACAACAAAAGCAAGCTGACAACAGATTTACAAAGGGTCATTTACTTGCTACAAGCCCTGGGATACACAGTCAACTTACAAAAGTCAAGGCTGATACCATCCCAGACAAGAACATTCTTGGGCTGAATTGGACACAGTAAAACAAATGGCATTCCTAACTACAGAAAAACAAAAGAACTCCTCTTTACTTCTTGGCATTAACAAGACAGAACAAACTAACAGCAAGAAAAGTTCTGCAGGCCTTGGGCTTCATGGCATCATGCATAATCTTGGTACCACATGCCAGACTGCATATGAGAAAACTACAGTGGTACCTAAAGAATTTATGGTCTCAACACAGGCACAGCCCAGAAGCAGAAATACCATTAATCCCATGCCTAAAACAGGAATTCCTCTGGTGGGCCCAAGCATGCCAGTCAAACCCAGGCCTACCCTTCCACAAGTTTCGAACAAGCCAAACCATCACAACAGACGCCTCAGACCTAGGATGGGGGCACATGCTGGACAAATGCGCAAGGATTGTGGACTCAGGACCAGCTGCACTTGCACATAAACCAAAAGAAATGCTGGCAGTAAAACTGGCAATCCAAAAATTCAGACCATTCCTCAAAGAAGGCCATTTGATGATAAGGACAGACAACACCACAGTCATGTGGTACATCAACAAACAGGGAGGCACTCATTCATACCCCTATGCAGAATGACTTTGGACCTTTGGAATCTGGCTCTCAGCTACAACATCCAGTTACAGGCAATATTTGTACCGGGAAAAGAGAACACCCTAGCAGACATGTTAAGCAGAACCACCTCGGAAGCTCACGAATGGATGCTACACCCAGACATCTTCAAGACCATCACAAAGAAATGGGGAATGCCACAAATAGATCTATTCGCTTCCCCTCTCAATCACCAGCTCAGAAAATTCTGCACAAGGACATTCCACCCACTTGCATGGAAGGTGGATTCTCTTTCCTTCAGCTGGACAGGTCTGACAGCATATGCATTTCCACCTCTTCCCTTGATACACAAGGTATTACTGAAAATCAAAGAGGAACGTCCAAGGATAATCCTGATAGCTCCGAACTGGCCAAGACAACACTGGTACCCACTGCTGAGGAGCATGTCTCAGGAGAAAATGTGGTCAATACCCTGATGCCTTTGATGTTAACTCAGAACAACTACAGCATCATGCATCCAAACCTAAAACTTTGCAGCTGACTGCCTGGAACATCACATAGCAGCAACTAAGCCAGATCTTTCCCAAAGGGTTAAAGACATTATCCTTGAAGCCCGCAGACCTTCAACAAGAAGGAACTATGCAGGAAAATGGAAAAGGTTTGTCATTTGGAGTACTGAAAGAGGAAAAGATGTGTCGAATATAGATATTGCAAACATTCTGGAGTATTTGGCAGAGCTTTTACATACAGGCCTGTCCTATTCCTCCATCAAGATACATGCATCAGCTATTTCAGCAGAATACAGCTTTGATCCACCTGTCTTTTCACATCCTCTACTCAGGCAGTTCCTCAGAGGGATCAAGAATGTAAAACCTCCAAGGAAACCACCATTACCAGCATGGGACTTGAACTTTGTGCTAGAAAAGTTGACACTCCCTCCGTTCGAACCAGCAGCAACAGCAGATCTACAGCACCTATCATGGAAAACTGCTTTCCTACTGGCAATTACCTCAGCAAGGAGGGTTTCGGAACTACAGGCCTTAATGGCAGTACAACCCTTCCTAATCTTCTATAAAGATAGGGTGTCCATGAGAACTAATCCTACATTTATGCCTAAGGTGGTATCCAGAGTGTCTTTAAACCAGGCAATCCACCTACCTACCTTCTTTCCCAATCCACAAAACAGAGGGGAAAGAATGCTGCATACCTTGGACGTACATAGACAGCTATGCTACTACCTGGACAGAACCAAAAGTAACAGAAAAACTGACCAGCTTTTGGTAGCCTATGCAACAGGGAGGGAAGGAAAAGCAATTTCCAAACAGACAATCTCCAAATGGATAGGAAATTGCATAAGATTTTGTTACTCCTTCCATGGAAAACCAATTCCACAGAACATAAGGCCTCATTCTACAAGGGCTACAGCCACTACCACAGCTTTCTTACGAGGAGTGGCAACCAAGGACATTATTGAGGCGGCTACTTGGACCTCCGTGCATACATTTGCCAAGCATTATAATTTACCTCTATATTCTAGATCCCGAGCAGGGTTTGCCACTGCTGTATTGCAAGGGATCCTAACCACACCATAATTTTATCATCCTCCTCCCTAGTTGGCTATGGTATTCTACCCAGTTGTTATGACTGCAGATGCATCCATGAAGGACATAGTACAGTTTTGTACCTACCATAAATGTAGATGTCCGAACTGGATAGCATCTGCAGTCAGGATTACCCTCCCTCCTTCCCCTCTGTGGTACTCCTAGGGTATTTATCCTCCTAATAGCTAGCTGGGGGGGGGGAGTCTCTTATGGTGTATTTGTTTGTATATATGTACATACATGCTTATTTTTTGTGTTTGCCTTCTATCTTTTTGGAAACATTGGCATTTATCCAAAATTTAGCCTACCAAGAGGGCATCTGGCATCTGGCATCTGGGGCAAGAAACACTGAGGAAAATGGCGTCGGCTGATGCCTTTATACCCGAAGACCAGCAGAGATGACGTCGGGTGAAGTGCGACATCAGCCGAAGCCGGACCCAGACTTTGGAATCCGGCCAACCGAAGGGCTGCCTGACGACAGGACAACCCAGTTGTTATGACTGCAGATGCTATCCAGTTCGGACACCTACATTTATGGTAGGTACAAAACTGTACTTTCCCATCCCCCTCCTGGGAAAAGGCCTAGGCAGTATACAGACTATGATTCCTCTGATCAGGTTTCCATTTCCTCTGATTCTTCTTCAGACCAGGGGATACTCTCTACCCCCCTATGAGGACTCTGATGCTGAAGAATCTATCCCTTCAGCCTCTCCTCCTGAGGATTACTCTTTGGGGGAAACTTTACATACCATGACAGAAAAGGCTCAGGGACTTCCTTTTATTGCCTCAGCACAGGCCCCTGGCTATTCCGCCTGTGCTAGATATTGTGGATGATGTGTTCTCTGAATCCAGCTTATCTCCTGATTCTTTGCCCCCTGCACTAGCCAAACCAGATAGGTATTATAGAGTCCCTGACTCTCACAAGTTTCTTTATAAAAACCCTTTTGCTGACCCAGAAACCATTTCCCAGGGACCCAAAGGGGTTAAGGCTTCCATTGCAAAAAATCCAGTCCCCTCTGACAGAGATTCCAGAGCATTGGATAGATGGGGGAAGAAAGTTTACACTTCTGCAACTTTAGCAGTAAGGGCTTTAAATTGCCAGTTTCACATGCTTAAGTACCAACAATATTTAATGGCTCAGTTAAAACAGAAAATGCTTGCAAGCTCAGAAGCTCCTGACTATAAAGAAATGCAGGATTTATTGCATGCAGTTGAACAGGTGGGAAAACATACTCTGCAATGTGGTTTTGATTCTTTAGAGGCCTCTTGTAGAGCCGCAAGTTACAGGTTCTGTGATTCGAAGACAAAAGAACAGAGTTTACCTGATCATGTTAAGGCAAAGTTATTGGATGCTCCTTTACAGCATGATACCTTGTTTGGTGTTAAGGCAGAAGAGGTGTTAAAGAAAATGGAGGATAAAGCAAAATCTATGAAAACAGTCAAATATTTCTTACAGGTACAGCCACCTCAATTTAGCAGAAATTGGCCTACAAAGAATTGGTCCTTTCCAGTGTCAGACAGACCACAGAGAGGCAGATCTCAACCCCAAGGCTCTAACAGACAATGACAGTCGGGTACCTCAACCCCAAAAGGAGGTGAGGACAAGTCTCAACCTTACAGGAAACAGTCCCAATGACTTCCCCCTTCGTATGCCAAACACTTCCCTTTTGGCAGCCCCCTTGGGGGGAAAACTAGCACTTTTTTCTCAAAACTGGCAAACAATCAACCAAGACAAATGGGTTCTGAATATTGTGTTTCAAGGTTACAGGTTCTACTTTCACACTTTACCAAGGCTAAAAGGAATGCCAAACCTGCCACAAAATCAATGGGCAGAGGCTCAAAAACAAATTTCAGCCTTCATGGACATGAGAGCTATTCAAAAAGTACCACAGCAGGAACAAGGACAAGGATTTTACTCAAGACTTTTCCTGGTCCCCAGAAAGGACAAAGCCTGGAGACCCATACTAGACCTTTCAACTCTAAATACTTACCTGGATGTTCCGAAATTCAAAATGTTGACACTACAGCAGCTTCTTCCCATGCTGGGCAAGAAGGCCTGGCTTGTTACATTGGACCTCAAAGAGGCATACCTGCATGTCCCCTATCAGACAAGATTGCAGAAGATGCCTCAGGTTCAAAGCTGGTACAATGCACTACCAATTCTCTGCACTGCCCTTTGGCTTATCTACTGCGCCCAGGGTCTTTACCAACTGCCTGGCACCAGTAATTGCATTTTGCAGACAAAAAGGAATTCAAATATATCCATACCTGGACGACTGCCTCATTCAAGCCGAGAGAAAGGACATTCTTCTAAAGCATCTGGCATTTGTAAAAAGGTTGCTAATTTCTCTAGGGTACACAGTAAACGAAAAGAAGTCAAAACTAGTGCCCTCACAACAGATAATATTCCTGGGTGCCAGCTTAAATACAACGGCCTAGATGGCTTATCTCATGCCAGACAAACAAGGACAACTGACTCAATATTTTCAACTACTGGCAAAAAAGTCCCATCTCCCTGCAAGAAAAATTCTGCAGGCCCTGGGATTCATGGCATCCTGCATACTACTAATACCTTATGCCAGAGTGCATATGAGGAAATTACAATGGTACCTAAAAAGTGTTTGGACTCAACACTCTCACAGTTTAGAAGCAGTAATACCAATAACTCCCTGCCTACAACAGGAGTTTCGATTGTGGGCACAGGCATGTCACCTCAACAAGGGTCAGCCTTTCACTCTACCCACAGCCAGGTAGACTCTAACAACAGGAAAATGTATTCAGGGCAAGTGGACCACAGACCAGATGCATCTTTACATCAATCAAAAAGAGATGTTGGCTGTTCAAAATGCCCTAACAGCTTTCAAGGACCTTCTGCATCCAGGACAGTTATTATTAAAGACAGACAACACCATAGTAATGTGGTACATAAACAAATAAGGGGGCACTCATTCGTACCCCCTCTGCAGGCAAGCCATGCCTTGTGGAACACAGCTGTAACTTACCAAGTTCATCTGCAAGCACAATTCCTGCCAGTAAGGAAGAATACTCTGGCAGACGATCTAAGCAGAAATATCATGGACCTTCACGAATGGAAATTGAATCCGCAAATCTTCAGCATGGTAACGCAAAAATGGGGATGTCCAGGCATAGATCTTTTTGCCTCCCCACTGAATTGCCAACTACAAAAATTCTGCACAAGGACTTACCACACACAAGCATGGAAAGTGGATGCTCTTTCGTTCAGCTGGAAAAGCCTAAAAGTTTATGCCTTCCCACCTCTGCCTCCCCTTTCAAAGGTACTCCTAAAAGCCAGACAAGAAAAACCACAGATGATCCTGATTGCTCCAGACTGGCAACGCCAACACTGGTACCCAATCTTAAAGAACTTATCTCAAGGTCCACCATGGATTTTGCCTCAAATTTCACACCTTCTGACTCAACAAAACAATCAGATGTAATGTGATTCTATCTCTCCTACATTCATTACTGATGGGCTCGGAACCGAGAATCGGCTCCGACTCGGCCACTATAACAAGCACGAAGTCTCTCATTGGCTGGGCCAACCCTGTATCCCAGGATGCACCACACCCAAACCCCCCAGATCTCGTTTGCCGCTCCTGGAGTATCGACGTGGTCTCAACTTGGCTGTGGCTGAGTACCCTTTTTTTTTTATCTTTTTGATCGTTCTTAGCTGGGTTTTGTAGGAGAATTTATATCCAAAAGCTGTTTTAATAGCTACGTTGTTGTATTTACCTTGTGTCTGAGTGGGACTGTTGTTTTTCTTGTGTGGCGGTCCTTCTGTTGCGGGCAAGGCCCATTTAAGTTAGAGGGCCTTTGCCCTATCTGGTGTCTCGGTGTTTAAATTAGAGCCGTTCCTCCCTTTTCCTCCTCGTGTTTGTGTTGTATTGTGTCTTGATGTCTACTAAAGAGCAGAAAGAACATAAGCCATCGGGCTTTAAAAAATGTGCGAAGTGTAATTATAAAATGTCTTTGACAGACGGTCACGCGATATGCGTTTATTGTCTTGACGCCAAACACTTGCAAGAATCTTGCAGTGTCTGTCATGCTTTCTCTTCAAAAAATAAACTTATCCTGAAGGGTTTAATTAAACCCTCCTTTGAGGAAGCTGTAGTTTCTTCTCCCTCTGAAAAATCCAGGGTTAAGTCAGAAAAGAAGTCCCCGGCTCCGTCCTCTTCTTCGGAGCCGCCGGAGAAAAGATCAAGATCGATGTCCCCTTCCTCGGCTCCACTGGTCTCGGAGCGTTGGATAAAGGGTCTAAAGCTGTGTCTCCTTCCTCGGCTCCATTGATCTCGGTGCCGCAGGAAAAATTATCTATTTCGGAGCCGGCTTCCTCGGTTCCACAACCTTCGGCGCCGAAGGAGGTTTCGGTGGTTCTCGAGCCTGCTTTGGCTCCGATCCTTTTGGAGCCGATTCGGAGCTGTTCTCCTAGCTGTGTTTCGGATCCGATGGGAAGGGTTTCTCGACCCCCTTCCGTCTCCTCCAGGTCCTCCAGACTTTCAGATTCGGATGTAGATAGGGTGGTCCAGAGGCTCCTCCAGTCACCAGTGTTATCTAAATTATTTTCGGCTCCAGCCCAGTTGGCTTCGGATCCCACCCTAGTATCAGTTTAATTTCTTCCTCCTTGACAACCTTGGTGTTGTCGGAGTCAGAGCATGCTGAGTCGAGTGAAGTCCTTGGGTCAGCCCCGAGACCCCCTGCCAGTCTTTCGGTCCCGACCTCTGCTCCAACCTTCTCTATTCATTTTACAGGTTTCGGCACTCGGGTGTCCTCAGTCGGGTCCGAGAGGGATATATCTGGGCCTCTGGCTTCGGCTCTGAGTCTCCCCCTTGGTGCTTCGGCTAGAGGAACCCCGACTCTGGTCATGGTTTGGGAGACGGGCCTCTCCTCCGATTCTGGGGGACCCACCTTCGAGGCTATGAGGAGCACGCTGGCCAAGTCCTTGGTGACTTCACCCAAATCGGCATCTCCCTCCCCGGACACTGCGACTAGAGTTTCTGGTGCCCCCCTATCTCTGGACAGTGGGGCTCCAAGGCCTGAGGACACCTCCTTGTGTGGTCCCCTGCTTTCTGAGGGCCCTTCAGTGTCCGTGCATGAAGAGCCTCCCAGAAAGAAGCTGTGTAAGAGGAAGCACCTAGACTCCCCAGATGAGTCTGTCACCTCGGATACCAACCTCGATGATGCAGAAGGGTCCCCGAAGTCATCCTCCATTGATGTCTCGTTCTCCGATATCCTGGAGATCTTGAGACAGCGGGGCGACTGGCCATCCAAAAACCCTTCTGAGGAGAAGTCTGTCTTCCTCAAGGCCTTTGGAGCCCAGCCTTCCTCCTCCTGGGTGTCTCCACCCTTTGATGAATTGTTGGATCTTATTTGTGGAAGGGTGTGGGAACACCCTGACTCTGTGGAGCCAGTTCCTAGCCGCCCCAATAAATTCTTATCTGCGCCTCCTGGAAAAGAGTTTTTGACCAAGGGAGTACCTGTGGATGCCATGGTGGTGGCATCTGCCACTCAGCAGGACGTGGCAGAGGCTTCTACTTCCATCCATCCTCCTAATAAGGAGTCTGGGAGCATAGATAGGTATGGGAAGCGTACCCTGTCTTCAGCGACCTTTACCTTGCGGTCGCTGAATTACTTGTGTCATTTTACGCGGCTCCAAAGGGATCTCATAAAGGAGTTGGGAGATACCCTGTCGGGTAACTTGCCTGAGGCATTGACCCAGTATGCGAATGCCCAGCTGTCTACCCTTTCTTCCGTCGTCAACTCGTACATGAGGCTCATATCTTATGCAGCCGAGGGGGCGGGTAGAGCAGCGAGTACAGGCGTAGCCCTCAGGAGGCAAGCCTGGATGCGCTTGTGTCATTTTGCAGAGGCTTTCAAGTCTTCTTTCACGGATGCCCCATTCGATGGGTCCTCCCTTTTTGGACCTAAGGTGAAAGACACCCTCACTAGATGTGAGCAGGAGGGCAAGACTTTGTCTGCCGTTGGGGCCCGTTTTTCTCTTCCCACTAGACCTTATCCTAAGGCTCAAAGGGGAGGAAAAATGTGGTTCAGAAAGTCTCAAAAGTCTTCCCCTGCCCATCAGAGTGACCCCCCCCCCTCCAGAGGCAGAGGAGGGGGAAATTACTCCGTAAGACGTCGCCCTAGAGGCAGCGGCGGCCCCTGCAATACAGGAGACCGCGAATCCTTTCGTGGTTCCTCCTTCCAACGTCCCTGAGGGATTACCCGACTGTGCATCTCCGGGGCCAGTCGGGGGTCGTTTTTCAGAGCATCTTCAGGCCTGGGAGTCCATCACTCAGGATCGATGGGTGCTTCGAATCATCAGTGGAGGTTATACCATTCCCTTTATCCGTTCTCCCCCACCGTCAAAGAGAATCCCGGACGTTCCACCCAGTCAACGGGATCAAGCAGCACTAGAAATTCTCAAAGCTGCTAAGAAAAGGAGCCATCCAACCAGTCCCCGCAGACCAGATCGGATCAGGAACTTACTCAAGATTATTTTTGGTGCCAAAAAGAACAGGGGACTTGAGACCCATTCTGGATCTCAGCCGTTTGAACCGCTTTGTATAGAAGTCCAAGTTCTGGATGGTCACTTTGCAATCCATTCTCCCCTGCTGGAGAAAGGAGTATGGATGTCCTCCATAGATCTCAAGGATGCCTATGATCACATCAAGATACACGAGGCCTTCAGGCATCATTTACGCTTCCGGCTGGAGGCCAGTCATTTTCAATTCTGGGCCCTGCCCTTTGGTCTCACCACAGCCCCCAGGGTGTTTCCCAAGTGTTTGGCAGTGGTGACTGCTCACCTGAGACGTCTAGGATTCCAGGTGTTTCCTTATCTAGATGACTGGCTCCTCACCGCCCCTACCAGGCATCTACTTATTCAAGCCATGATAACTACCGTCAAATTGGGACATCTACTAGGAATTACTTTCAATTGGGCAAAATCTGTATTGCTGCCATCACAGCATGTTGCCTTTATCGGTGCAGAGCTAGACTCAAGATGCGAGCATTTCTACCCAGGGAGAGATTAAAGGTGTTGCAGGCCCAAGTTCTAGCCTTGCAGCCCCGGAGAAAAGCCCAAGCCAGAACAGTTCTTCAATTGTTGGGAACAATGGCGGCTACCATTCTTCCAGTCCCTCTTCCCAGGTTACACATGCGAAAACTTCAATGGCTCCTTTCGATCCAGTGGTCATATCAGGAACTGCCCTTGTCCCGTCCCATCTTCATCATGGAGAGATGCCGACAAGATCTTCCTTGGTGGCTTCTCCCCTCCAATCTGAATCGAGGGAGATCGTTCATCCCCCCATCCCCCGCTGCCACGGTAACCACGGACGCCTCCCAGATAGGGTGGGGGGGGCATTATCTGGGCAGAACGGTCCAAGGTACCTGGCAAGATCACTAGACTCACTTGCATATCAATGTTCTGGAGATGAGAGCGGTGCTTCTAGCGTTGCAGGCACTACACAGCTTTCTTCCCCAGGGAACTATTGCGATTCTTTCCGACAATATGTCGGTTGTCTGGTATCTGAACAAGTGGGGGGACCAAGTCCTATCCCCTTTGCAGGGAAGCCCTGAGAGTGTGGAAGTGGGCGATCGCTTCCCAGCGTGTTCTTGTGGCAACGCACATTCCGGGGAAGTCCAACGTGATAGCAGACAGGCTGAGCAGAGCTATTCTGATGCCTCACGAGTGGTCCCTGAACGATCGAGTGGCTGCTCAGATTTTCTCCAAGTGGGGTCTTCCCTGCTGCGACCTCTTTGCCAGTCCCCTAAATGCAAAGTGCAGCAATGTTTTCACTCTGATCCCTCCTCAGGGGAGTCACCCAGGGATGCTCTAGTCCATATTTGGCCCTCCGGTCTGCTCTACGCCTTCCCTCCAATCCCTCTTCTGCCAAGAGTGATTCAGAAGGCAATCTGTTTGGGAAGCAGCATGATTCTGATCACACCACACTGGCCCCGTCAAGTTTGGTTCCCCTTCCTTCGGAAGTATGCGGTGGATGGTCCTGGGATTCTGGACCCAGCTCCAGACCTATTGACTCATCCGTTGGGGCAGCCCCATCCATCCCTCCGAACTCTCAAACTCGCTGCTTGGCTGCTCCACTTCCTGCCGTAGTCGGACAACATACTCTTACCCCGGAAGTGGTACAGATTCTGTCCTCTTCTCACAAGTCTTCTACTAGGAAGATATACTCTAGTAAATGGAAGAGATTTGTAATTTGGGCCGAGCAGCGTGATCTTAATCCCCTTACAGCCCCGGTATCAGCGGTCTTAGATTTTTTGGCAACACTTTTTAGACAGGGTTCTGCTGTCTCCACTATAAAGGTTCAACTGGCGGTGATCTCTAATTATCACGTTGCTCATGAACCTTTCCTCTTGGGTCATAAGCTGTGTAAAGCCTTTCTGAAAGGAGCCTGGTTGATTCGCCCCCCCGGTTTCGCAACCCGTTCTACCATGAGACTTAAATATGGTGCTCGGAGCTTTAACGTCTCCTCCCTTTGTGCCTGCAGCCACGTGCGAATTAAAATTCTTATCATGGAAGACTGCATTTTTGGTAGCCATTACTTCAGCCAGAAGGGTTTCGGAGCTTCAAGCCCTTTCTGTCAAACCTCCTTATTTGATTTTTCATAAGGACAGAGTATCTTTGAGACTAAACCCTTCCTTTCTTCCTAAGGTCTCTTCCACCTTTTGCCTTCAACAGTGTATTGAGCTGCCAGTCTTTTTCCCACAATTCTCCAACAAAGCAGAATACATATTTCACCAGTTGGATGGTACATAGACAATTGAGGTTTTATTTGAATAGGACGCAACAGGAGAGGAAATCGGATCAGTTGTTTGTGTCTTTTTCGGACAATAGAATTGGCAGATCTGTAACTAAGTCCACCATCGCTAAGTGGATTAGGGATTGCATCTCCTTCATTTATGCATTGATGGGTAGGGATCTTCCCTTTCCAGTGAAGGCGCATTCTACTAGGGCTATGGCAACTTCAGTGGCTTTTCACGCTAGGCTGTCTGTGGATGAGATATGTGCAGCGGCTACTTGGACTTCTCCACATACCTTTATTTCTCATTACAAATTGGACGTGGCATCTAGAGGTCGGGCTTCCTTTGGTTCCGCAGTGCTCAGGAGTGTTTTCCAGTGAGCCCCCCAGGATTCAGGTGCTAGGGACGCTGTCCCATCAGTAATGAATGTAGGCGAGATAGGATCACATTACATCTCTTAGTTATGTACTTACCATAACGATAGATGTATGTGATCCATCTCGCCTACATTCTTAAGTACCCACCCTCCTTCCCCCAACCTGTTGAACTTGGAGGAGACAAATATTCCTAGATTCCCCTAAGGATATTATTTTTTCTCACCTCTTACAGATTTCTCTTATGGGTTCTGTTGGTGGAAGAATGTGTTGGGGCAAACAAGATCTGGGGGTTTGGGTGTGGTGCATCCTGGGATACAGGGTTGGCCCAACCAATGAGAGACTTCGTGCTTGTTATAGCGGCCGAGTCGGAGCCGATTCTCTGCTCCGAGCCCATCAGTAATGAATGTAGGCGAGATGGATCACATACATCTATCGTTATGGTAAGTACATAATGAGAGATCCTGCATGGTCAGCTCAAAACCCTAAACCTGGCTGCATGGCAGATCCATTAGTCAAACAGGCAACACCTCTCTCTAAAGCTGTTATGGATGTCATTTTGGAGGCCAGGAGGCCTAGCACCAGGAAAGAATAATGGAAGAGTTTATGTGCCTGGAACCAGGCTCAAAGCCTTGACCCTCTTGTCCCAAACATTCCTCAGATTTTTACAATACTTAACTGAGATGCTGGACAAAGGCCTATCCTTCTCATCAATTAAGATCCACGCCTCTGCCATTTCAGCACATTACAACACGGATCCTCCATTATTCTCTCATCCCTTGCTAAAGCAGTACCTCAGAGGGGCTAAAAACATAAGACCGCCCCGGAGAGCACCAACACCAACTTGGGACCTCAATTTTGTTTTGGAAAAACTGCCACTGCCACCTTTTGAGCCAGCCAATACAGCCGATCTAAAATTTTTATCATGGAAAACAGCTCTGCTCCTGGCAGTAACTTCAGCACGAAGAGTCTCAGAGCTACAGGCATTAATAGCAGTGGAACCTTTTATAATTTTTCATCAGGGCATTGTTTCTTTAAGGACAAACCCTACCTTTATGCCAAAGGTGGTATCTAGTGTGGCTCTTAACCAAACCATCCATTTGCCAACTTTTTATCCAAACCCCCAGAATAAAAGGGAGAAACTTCTACACTCTTTGGACATACAGAGGCAGCTACGCTTCTACTTGGACAAAACAAAAGCTTTCAGGAAAACTGAGCAACTGTTTGTAGCATATGCTGCAGGATCACAGGGCAAGGCTATCTCAAAGCAGACTATTTCCAAATGGATAGGACACTGCATTTGTTACTGCTACACACAGCATGGAAAATCAGTCCCTAATAACATTAGGCCACATTCTACCAGAGCAACAGCCACTTCAACAGCCTTTCTCAGGGGAGTACCAACCAAGGAAATTTTGGAGGCTGCAACTTGGAGTTCAGTGCACACCTTTACCAAGCATTACCACTTGCCTCTTTACTCTAAATCCAGAGTAGGATTTGCCACTGCAGTTCTGAAGGGCCTCATAGCCAGTCCTAACTCTTTATACACCCGCCACCCAACCTTAGCTTTGGGATTCTACCCAAGTGTAATGACTGCAGCAGTGTAACACGATGAACATAGTACAGTTTTGTACCTACCATAAATGTAGATGTTCGAGTGTTCACACTGCTGCAGTCCAGGTTACCCTCCCTCCATCCCCTCTGTCCTAGCTGGACTTATCTATACCTTTCTATCCTATACAACCTTTGTGGTGTATTTGCTTGTAACTGAAGATGATCTTCATCTCACATTGCTGCAGTCATAACCTGTGGGTAGTCCGCTGTCCTCGGTCGGCCCGAATACCAAAGAGCTAGGCTGGCGTCGGTCATTGTCGCCCAGAGCTGACGTCAGTACGTAGTAGTACTTAAGCGCATGACCGACGCCATATCCTCAGTCTTTCGCCACGTGTTCCGAAGCAGAAACAGCGTTTGCAAGTGCCGTTCGGCGTTCTGAAATTTTCTTTTATCGAGTTTCAGACCGAAGACCAAGTTGGGCAAAGTACCCCGTTGGGGAAATTTTTGTCTTTTCTTGCCTCAGTTATCCGGATGTCAGAAAAAGTTAATAATTGTATTTCTTGCGGGAAACAGATACCTCATAGGGATTATCATTCTTTCTGTATTCCTTGCTTGGGGCCTGAGCACGACGTGGTCGGGTGTCGCTTTTGTGCTAGATTTAATAAGCGCACCATTAAACGAAGATTAGACTGTGCCAGGCTTGTTTTTGGTAAACGGTGTAACTATAACATGCCGTCGGATCCTCCGACTCCCGCTACCACTAAAAAGCGTAAGGATAAATCTTTGAGGTCTAAACCGGATGAGTCGTCCGTTGCGGACGCCGGTTCTTTGGAGCCTCCAGTTGAATCTGTGGATCCTGCCGAGGGTTCGGCTGAATCCCAGGGGGAACCTTTACTTTTGCAGGAGTTGGCCTCTCAGGAGTTAGGCCAGGCTGAGGGTGCTTCTCAGGTGTCTGTAGTTCCAGCTTTACAAAAGGTTATTAGGCCTTCTACTTCAGTGGCTAAAGGCCATGCTAAGGCCAAACCTTGTCCTGTTGGCCCTGGTCATAGTTCTAGCTCTCCAGCCCCTGTTCCTAAAAAGCATATGTTGAAAATGGCAGAAGACTTGATTACTTTAATCAGGGGTTCTATGCCCCCCCCAGAGAAGAGGCCTAGGGTGGAGGCAGATTTAGAGGGAATGGATCATTCCTCTGACTACTCTGAATCCTCAGCTGAAGAAATTCAGGATTTCCTTCCTATTCAGATTCGGATGCAGAGGACTCCTGTCCGTCTGCTTCTCCTCCAGAGGATTTTTCTTTTTCTGAGACTTTACATTCCATGAGGGAGCATTTCAAGTGGGAAGGTCAAGATTTTTCAGATTCTCGGAAAGGCTTAGGGAATTTTGTTTCTGCCACAACATAGGCCCTTGGCTATTCCTCCTGTCTTGGATGTTGTTCAGGATGTTTTTCTGAATCTTCCCTTAATCCTGATTCTTTGCCTCCGGCCCCTGTTAAGCCAGACAGGTATTACAGAGTTCCAGAAGCACATAAGTATTTGTACAAGAGTCCTAGAGCTGATCCGAAACTATTATTCAAGGTCCAAGGGTGTTAGGGCTTCTGTGGCTAAGAATCCAATTCCTTTGGATAAGGATTCTAGGGCGTTAGATAGGTGGGGAAAAAGTGTACACCTCCCACGTTAGCTATGAGGGCTTTGAATTGCCAATTTCATATGCTGAAGTATCAGAATTTTTTGTTAGGCCAATTGAAGTCTAAGGTGGATGCTTTATCTGAGGGTATAGAGTGTAAGGAGCTCCAGGAGTTGGTTCATGCATCAGATCAAGTTGGCAAACATTCTTTGCAGTGTGGTTTCGATGCTCTTCAGGCTTCATCCAGGGTGGCTGCTACAGGTTCAGTTATTCGTAGGCATGCCTGGCTTAAGGATCAAAATTTGTCAGAGCATGTTAAGGCTCGGATTTTGGATGCTCCTCTTCAATCTGAAGTACTTTTTGGCCTCGTGGAATCAGTTTTGAAAAAGATGGAAGATAAGGCTAAGTCTATGCAGACGGTCAAGGATTTTATGCAGGTGCAGCCCCCTAAGTTTAGTAGGAATTGGCCTGCTAGAGGATGGTCTTATCCTTCTTCGGATTATCAGTCTAAGGGCAGGTCTAGACGTGGTTGAGGCAGGGCTCACGCTCAGGGTTCTTTCAGACCTAGGACTTGGAGTTCTCCTGCACAGTCTTCTGGTGAGGGCAGGGGTCATCCCTTTCGTAAGCAGACCCAATGACCTGTATCTTCCGCTGCCAGACCCTTCTTTACTGGCAGCTCCTCTAGGAGGAAAGTTGGGACTTTTCAAACAAAACTGGAATTTGGTCACCCAGGACCAATGGGTGTTGGATATAATAACTCAAGGTTACAAGTTTTATTTTCACACTTTTCCTCCTTTCAAAGGCATGCCGGATGTGCCTCCTCAGCAAAGGCTGGAGGCTCAGGAGCAAATTTCTCTGCTTTTACAGATGGAGGCAATTCAGGTGGTCCCTCCGTCAGAAGTAGGCCTAGGATTTTATTCCCGTCTATTCCTAGTGCCAAAGAAAGGAAACACTTGGAGGCCAATTCTGGATTTGTCCATTCTCAATACCTACCTAGACATTCCAAAGTTCAAGATGTTAACATTACAACAACTTCTGCCTATGCTAGGCAAAGATCACTGGATGGTAACCCTGGATCTCAAAGAGGCCTATCTTCACATCCCTATCAGGCCCAGCTGCAGGAGATTCCTGAGATTTCGGGCTGGTACTTCGCATTATCAGTTCTCTGCATTGCCCTTTGGTTTATCTACTGCGCCCAGGGTATTCACAAAAGTTCTGGCTCCTGTGATTGCTTTCTTCAGACAGAGAGGAATACAAATTTACCCTTATCTGGACGATTGCCTGATTCTTGCTCAAAACAAAGACATTTTACTACAACATCTCCAGTATGTAATGGCAGTTTTAAGGTGCCTAGGGTATTCTGTGAACGAAATAAAGTCCAGTCTAGTACCCTCTCAGGACATGTGCTTTCTGGGCGTGAGACTGAATACAGCTTCTCAGATGGCATTTCTGACCCCGGACAAACAAAGAACTCTTCATCTATACTTCCAGCAGTTATCAGTAATGTCCAGGCTGACTGCAAGGACAGTCCTTCAAGCCTTGGGGTTCATGGCATCTTGCATTCTAGTACTTCCCAATGCCAAACTGCATATGAGGAAGCTACAATGGTATCTCAAAAGTGTGTGGACTCAACACTGCCACGGTTTGGACACTGTCATTCGGATTATACCTTGCATCCAGAAGGAATTCTTGTGGTGGGCTCAGGAATGTCACCTAAACAAGGGACTCTCTGTGACCCGACCAGAGGCGAGTCAGATCCTAACGACGGATGCCTCGGACTTGGCTTGGGGAGCACACTTCAATGGGAAATGGATACAAGACATGTGGCCTCCCAATCTACTACATTTGCATATCAACATGAACGAGATGTTAGCAGTCCAATTTGCTTTGATGGCCTTCAAGGACCTGCTTCAGCCGGGACAGGTGTTGATTCAAACAGACAACACAACAGTCATGTGGTACATCAACAAGCAGGGGGGAACCCATTCCTACCCTCTTTGCAGGCAAGCAATGATTTTGTGGGAGACTGCTCTGAGTTTACGAATCAATCTTCAACGGTTTCTGCCAGGAGCTCAGAACTCCCTAGCAGATATATTGAGCAGGCAAATTGTGGATCCCCACGAGTGGAAACTGGATCCTCAGGTTTTCAAACAATTGACTGTGGCTTGGGGAACTCCAGACATAGATCTGTTCGCTTCTCCACTGAATTTTCAACTACCAAAATTTTGCACAAAGATGTTCCACCCAGATGCTTGGAAAGTGGATGCTCTATCTTTCAGTTGGAACAACCTTCACGTTTATGCTTTTCCTCCTCTGCCTCTTCTCCCCAAGGTACTCTTGAAAGTCAGGCGGGACAAGCCTTGCATGATTCTAATAGCACCAGATTGGCCACATCAGCATTGGTATCCCCTGCTGAGGAGTTTAATCCAGGAGCCTCCTTGGCCTCTGCCACAGGTTCCTCATTTGTTGTCCCAGTCAAACAATCATTTTCTCAATGTTCAGGTGCATTCCCTCCATCTGACAGCCTGGCGTATTCTGTGATGGAGCCGGTGGGGTCTCAGCTTCCTCAACAGGTTTTGGATGTCATTTTGGAAGCCAGGCGGCCTAGCACTAGAAAAGTTTATGCTGATAAATGGAAGAGATTTTTCTTTGGAGCACTGCAAAGGGTTTTGATGTTTCAGTGCCTAATTTGAGTTTTGCACTACAGTATCTTACTGAATTACTGGACAAGGGTTTGTCATTCTCTTCTGTGAAGGTTCATGCTGCAGCCATTTCTGCTCACTATGATTGTGACCCTCCTTTATTTTCTCATCCTTTGTTCAAACAATTTCTTAGAGGGGCAAAGAATATAAGACCCCCACGTAGAGCTCCTACTCCTTCCTGGGATCTCAATTTTGTTTTGGAGAAGCTTACTTTACCTCCTTTTGAACCTGCAGCTACGTCTGAACTGAAGTTTTTGTCTTGGAAGACTGCTTTTTTGTTGGCCATTACTTCTGCTAGGAGGGTATCTGAATTGCAGGCACTCATGGCAGTTGAACCCTTTTTGATATTTCATAAGGATAGAGTTTCTTTGTGAACTAACCCTACTTTTATGCCTAAAGTGATTTCTAATGTGGCCTTGAACCAGTCTATTCATTTGCCTACTTTTTATGCTGATCCCCAAAATAAGGGGGGAAAAGTCTTGCATTCTTTGGATATCCACAGGCAGTTACATTACTATTTGAGCAGAACTAAGGAGTTCAGACAGACTCAACAGTTATTTGTTTCTTTTGCTTTGAGTTCACAAGGGAAAGCTGTTTCAAAGCAGACTATTTCAAAGTGGATTGGTCATTGTATTGCTTTTTGTTATTCTCATCATGGGAAGGATGTTCCTGCTGGGATCAGACCTCATTCTACTAGGGCTACTGCCACTTCTACTGCCTTTTTAAGGGGAGTAGCTACTAAGGATATTTTGGAGGCAGCTACTTGGAGTTCAGTGCACACTTTTACTAAACATTACCATCTCCCTCTTTATTCCAAGTCCAGGGCTGGGTTTGCCACTGCAGTTTTACAGGGCATGTTGGCAGCTGCTAATGCTTTTTAGTTTGCCAGCCTCCCTTTTCCTTTGCTTTGGGATTCTACCCACAGGTTATGACTGCAGCAATGTGAGACGAAGAACATAGTACAGTTTTGTACCTACCATAAATGTAGATGTTCGAGGATCCACATTGCTGCAGTCCAATTATCCCTCCCTCCTTCCCCTCTATAGTTTGTGGTTGCTGGGTTTCTTTTTGGGATACTCTTTATTTCCACACTGGTGGTTGTTGGGCTTTTACTATTTTAGCTCTGGCCTTTCATTTTTAGGCCTTCTGACATCTGGGGCAAGAAAGACTGAGGATATGGCGTCGGTCATGCGCTTAAGTACTACTACGTACTGACGTCAGCTCTGGGTGACAATGACCGACGCCAGCCTAGCTCTTTGGTATTCGGGCCGACCGAGGACAGCGGACTACCCACAGGTTATGACTGCAGCAATGTGGATCCTCGAACATCTACATTTATGGTAGGTACAAAACTGTACTGTATTGTTTATATTTTTTATGTGTATTTTATTAGCAATATGTATTGCCTACCTTCTTGGGGGCACCTGACATCTGGGGCAAGAAAAACTGAAGAAAATGGTTTTGGATGCATCTTATATACCCCTGGCGCACTGACGTCAGGGAAGAAGCGACAGCAACTGACGCCAGACCAAGGCTTTGGAACTCTGGCCGACTGTGGGGACCGCCTGACAGCAGGATAACCCAAGTATAATGACTGCATCAGTGTGAACACTCGAACATCTACATTTATGGTAGGTACAAAAATGTACTTACTCTAGCTTCCTCCTCCCTTCCTTAGCTTTGGGAATCAACCCAATTGTAATGACTGCAATAGTGAAACGCAAAGAACATAGTACAGTTGTGTACACTTACCATAAATGTAGATGTTAGTGTATTCACTATTGCAGTCCTTGTTACCCTTCCTCCAGTTCCCTGACTTCTCTTGGCTATACTTTTCTTCTTTAGTGTATTTCAGCATTCTGGTGTATTTGCTTTTTGTTGGAGGTGTAACCTAACATATAATTGCTTTCCATTATGGGGGCACCTGACATCTGGGGCAAGAAAAACTGATATAATTGTCGGCTGCATGTTTTATACCCCTGACGACCTGATGTCATGGAAAAAGAGAGAGCATCCAACGCAGGAATCCAATACTTTTATATTCAGGCCAGCTGAAGGCTACCTGCAGGCAGATAATCCAAATGTAATGACTGCAACAGTGAATACACTCTAACATCTACATTTATGGTAAGTGTACACAACTGTACTTTCTTCAGGTTTTCCGGCAACTCTGTATGATATCAGACCATGTAACTGTAGCAGTTCTTCAGGTTCTCAGGTGCTCTGTGTGATATCAGACCATGTAACTGTAGCAGTTCTTCAGGTCCTCAGGCAACTCTGTAGGATATCAAACCGTAGCAGTTCTTCAGGTTCTCAGGCACACTCTGTATGATATCAGACCATGTAACTGTAGCAGTTCTTCAGGTTCTCAGGCACTCTCTCTGATATCAGACCATGTAACCGTAGCAGTTCTTCAGATTCTCAGGCAACTCTATATGATATCAGACCATGTAACTGTAGCAGTTCTTCAGGTTCTCAGGCACTCTGTGTGATATCAGACCATGTAACTGTAGCAGTTCTTCAGGTCCTCAGGCAACTCTGTATGATATCATACCATGTAACTGTAGCAGTTCTTCAGGTCCTCAGGCAACTCTGTATGATATCAGACCATGTAACTGTAGCAGATGTTCATCATGCATACAGCTGCAGTCATAACAGATGGGTTCTCCTGCCGTCAGGTGGGTCCTCGGTCTGCCGAATTCCAAAGTCTAGGTCCGGCGTCGGTTGTCGTCGCTTCTTCCCTGACGTCAGTGCGACAGGGGTATAAAAGAACCAGCCGACACCATTTTCTCCAGTCTTTCTTGCTGCGCGGTGCCCGAAGCAGAAGCAGTTCGCTAGTGCCGGTCGGCCAGCTCCTGAAATTACGAAAATTTGGAAACCGAAGTCTTCTTGAAAGCTAAGTACCCCATTGGGGAAACTTTTCTTGCCTCAGACCGATGTCAGACAAAGTTAATAATTGTATTTCATGTGGGAAGCAAATACCGCATAAGGATTTCCATTCCCTCTGTATACCTTGTTTAGGCCCAGACCACGACGTCTCGGTCTGTCGCTTTTGTGCTACATTCAACAAACGCACCATTAAGCGTCGGGTGGAGTTCGCCCAGCATTATTTTGGAAAAACTTTTAACTACGTTATGTCGTCGGATACTCCGACTACAGTTTTGTCTAAAAAACGCAAAGATAAGGACCGACACACGAGGTCCGCGGCCTCTACCGACACCATGCCAAAGCCGACTACACGTGGTCTGGTTCTCAGCGAGGTGCCTACGCAGCCCCTGACTACCGACGACACTTCATTGGCGGTGTCTCCTGTGCCCGAGGTCGCAGGCTCCTCGGCCCACACCCAGACTACAGATACCGAAGCCACTCCTGGAGTTGAACCTCAAAATGTGGATAGGTCTACCTCCACTCAAGGTGTCTTCAGACCTTCCTCTTCCTTTTCCATTAAGGCCTTCACTAAGTCTAAAGCAGCCATGCATTCTAAGAGACAAGCTACACAGGGCCCATCTCCAGGCCCCATGCCTAAAAAACAGATGCTTAAAATGGCTGAGGATTTAATTTCTCTTATCAGGGTTCTCAACCTCCACGGACAAAGGCCCAGAGTGGAGGAAGAATCCCTCCTCTGATCAGGGCTCCATTATTTCAGAGCACTCTGATGATCAGGAACATTCTTACTCCCTTTTGAAGACTCTGATGCAGAGGAGTCCATTCCTTCTGTATCCCCCCCAGAGGATTATTCATTTGGGGAAACTTTGCATACCTTAAGGGAACACTTCCACTGGGAAGGCCAGGATTATTCAGATTCCAAGAAAAGGCGTAGGGAATTTCTCTTGCTACCTCAGCACAGGCCTCTGGCTATACCCCCTGTCTTGGACATCCTAGATGATGTTTACTCGGAGGCCTGCCTTAACCTGGATTCTCCGCCTCCAGCCCCAGTCAAGCCTGATAGGTACTACAGGGTTCCTGACTCACACCAATTTCTATACAAAAGCCATGCTGCTGACCCAGAAACCATCTCACAGGGCCCCAAGGGAATTAAGGCCTCCACTGCTAAAAATCCATTACCTTCCGAGAGAGATTCCAGATCCTTAGAAAGGTGGGGAAAAAGGTATATACCTCGCTACCTTAACCATGAGGGCCTTAAACTGTCAGTTCCATATGCTAAAATACCAACAGTTTTTGTTATCACAATTGAAAAGTAAAATGTCACAACCTGAACAACCAGACTTGAAGGAGTTGCAGGATTTGATGCATAGTGCAGAACAAGTGGGTAAGCATACCTTACAATGTGGTTTTGATGCTCTAGAGGCCTCATGTAGAGCTGCTGTTACAGGATCAGTCATACGTAGACATGCCTGGCTCAAGGAACAAACCTTGCCTGATCATGTCAAAGCTAAATTATTAGATGCCCCTCTACAAAAGGATGTATTATTTGGTGCTAATGCTGAGGAGGTATTAAGGAAAATGGAGGAAAAGGCTAAATCAATGCAAACTGTGAAAGATTTTCTACAGGTACAACCCCCACGTTTCAGTAGAAATTGGCCTTCCAAAAATTGGTCCTTTCCAGCCACGGACAGACCCCAGAGAGGTAGAGACAGGCGCCCGAGGGGCAGAGGACAATCCCAAGGATCGTTTAGAGGCAGACAATGGCAAGCTCCTACACAAAGAGGTGGTGAGGATAACTCGCAACCATTCAGAAAGCAAGCCCAATGACTTTCCCCTTTGCATGCCAAGCAAGATTCAAATGGCAGCACCCTTAGGAGGAAAACTGGCATTATTTTCAAAAAATTGGCATATTGTCACAAAGGACAAATGGATCCTGGACGTTATAAACAGAGGCTACAGATTCCATTTTCACACCCTTCCAAAAATGAGAGGCATGCCAAACCTGCCACACAATCAAAGGGCAGAGGCACAAAAGCAAATTACAGATTTTATAGACATGAAAGCTATTCAAGAGGTACCTACGCACGAACAAGGTCAAGGTTTTTATTCCAGGCTATTCCTGGTACCAAGGAAGGGAAAAGATTGGAGACCTATTTTGGACCTATCCATCCTAAACACTTTCTTAATCGTACCAAAATTCAAGATGCTCACATTACAGCAGCTTCTTCCCATGCTGGGCAAGGAGTCTTGGCTGGTAACATTGGACCTCAAGGAGGCATACCTGCATGTCCCAATCAGACAAAATTGCAGAAAATACCTCCGATTTCTTGCAGGTTCAACCCATTATCAATTCTCTGCATTGCCCTTTGGCTTATCTACTGCGGCCAGAGTATTCACGAAATGCCTGGCATCAGTAATTGCCTACTGCAGACTTCAAGGGATACAGATATACCCATATTTGGACGACTGCCTGATCCAAGCAGACAGCAAGCACATTCTTCTGAAACATCTGGCTTTTGTAATAAGGTTGTTGAATTCTCTGGGATACACAGTCAACAAAAAGAAATCAAGGCTAATACCCTCTCAGAAAATAATTTTCCTGGGTGCCAACTTGGACACAAACACCCAGATGGCCTACCTCACGCCAGAGAAGCAGGGGCACCTAACTCAATACTTCAAAGCACTAGCAAATTACACCAGGCTGACTGTAAGGAAAATCCTGCAGGCTCTGGGATTCATGGCATCTTGCATCCTACTAATCCCATGTGCAAAGCTGCATATGAGGAAACTTCAATGGTACCTGAAAAACCTATGGTCTCAACACAGCCACAGTTTGGAAACAATAATACCACTAATTCCATGTCTACAAAAGGAATTTCTGTGGTGGGCTCAAGCATGCCAAACAAACACAGGTCTCCCATTCAGCAAGCCTCAAACAAATCAAGTCATCACAACAGACGCCTCAGACTACGCCTGGGGGGGCGTACATGGCAGATCGGTGCATTCAGGGCAAATGGTCCCAAAAAGAAAAGCACCTTCACATCAATCAAAAGGAAATGCTAGCAGTAACAAATGCTATTACAGCTTTCAAAGACCTTCTGCATCCAGGTCAACTATTGATAAGGACAGACAACACCACAGTAATGTAGTACATAAACAAACAGGGAGGAACCCATTCATACCACCTGTGCAGGCTGGCCATGTCACTTTGGGACATGGCCCTGGAATTACAAATTGAACTTCAAGCACAGTACTTGCCAGGCAAGGAAAACACGCTGGCAGACAACCTAAGCAGGAATATGACAGATCCACACGAATGGAAGTTGCATCGAAAAGTTTTTACAGAAATAATCCAAGCATGGGGAAGGCCAGACATAGATCTCTTTGCCTCCCACAAAAATCACCAATTGACAAAATTCTGCTCAAGGATTTTCCATCCAAAGGCCTGGAGAGTGGACGCTTTCTCTTTCAGTTGGACATCAATGATAGTTTATGCCTTCCCACCTCTTCCTCTGCTGCCCAAAGTTCTACTGAAAACCAGAGCAGACAGACCAAGGATGATTCTCATTGCTCCAGACTGGCCAAGACAACACTGGTACCCACTACTGAGGAGCCTGACGCATTCCCCACCATGGCCCCTGTCTCTAATGCCTCTTCTCCTGACTCAGCACAGCTTCAAAACTCTACACAGCCAGCTAAAAACTCTCAATTTAGCCGCATGGAAGATTCCTTAGCATCACAACAGACCCTACTTTCCAAGGAGGTGCGGGATGTCATTTTGGAGGCTAGAAGGCCGTCAACTAGAAAAGCTTACTCCACAAAATGGAAACTGTTTTGTGTCTGGAATGAGAAAAAGGGTCAGGATCCTGGAAAACTGAATTTACCTCAAATACTACAGTATCTAGCTGAGCTGCTAAGCAGTGGACTTTCATTCTCCTCCATCAAAATCCATGCCTCAGCCATTTCTGCAGAATACAGCACTGATCCACCCTTATTCTCTCACCCTCTCTTAAGACAGTTCCTCAGAGGGGCTAAGAATCTAAGACCCCCCAAGGAAACAACCAATACCTGCTTGGGATCTCAACTTCATTCTGGAAAAACTGACCTTGCCTCCCTTTGAGCCAGCTGCCTCATCAGATTTGCAATATTTATCCTGGAAAACAGCTTTCCTTCTGGCTGTTACCTCAGCTCGTAGAGTTTCAGAACTACAAGCTCTCATGGCTGTGCAGCCTTTTATCATCTTCCATCAGGACAGAGTTTCCTTACGAACCAACCCGTCCTTTATGCCTAAAGTGGTATCCAGGGTAGCTTTGAATCAGGCCATACACTTACCTACCTTTTATCCTAATCCTCAAAACAAAGGGGAGAGATTACTACATTCCTTGGACATCCACAGACAACTACGTTATTATTTGGACAGAACAAAGCCTTTCAGAAAATCAGAACAGCTCTTTGTGTCCTATGCTGTAGGAGCTCAAGGAAAGCCAATTTCCAAACTAGACAATCTCAAAATGGATAGCCCACTGCATACGCTTTTGCTATTCTTTTCATGGCAAAACTGTACCTACAGGCATCAGATCTCACTCCACAAGGGCCACAGCTATCTCCGCAGCTTTCCTCAGAGGAGTTCCTACCAAAGATATTTTGGAAGCAGCCACTTGGAGTTCTGTGCATACCTTCTCCAAGCACTACCACCTACCATTATACTCCAAAACTAGAGCAGGCTTTGCCACTGCAGTCTTGCAGGGCATCCTGGCTCCTCCTAGTTCCACCTAGTGCCTACCACCCCTTTCTTAGCTTTGGGATTCTACCCATCTGTTATGACTGCAGCTGTATGCACGATGAACGTAGTACAGTTTTGTACCTACCATAAATGTAGATGTTCGAGTGCTAATACAGCTGCAGTCCAGGTTTCCCTCCCTCCTTCCCCTCTTGGGACAGGCCTGTTGGCAAACACCTCCTCATACATCCTGATTGGGGTTTTCATTTATGGTGTATTTGCTTGCAACTACTGTATTTTGATTATATTGCATTGCTTTATTATATAAATTTATGTATTGCCTTCCTTATGGGGGCACCTGACATCTGGGGCATGAAAAACTGAATAAAATGGCGTCAGCTGGATGTCCTTCAAGGATGCATCTGCAGTCTTCACAAATGGGTTGTCCTGTCGTCAGGCAGCCCTTCGGTCGGCCGGATTCCAAAGTCTGGGTCTGGCTTCGGCTGGTGTCGCACTTCACCGACCGAGGACCCGCCTGACGGCAGGAGAACCCATCTGTTATGACTGCAACTGTATTAGCACTCGAACATCTACATTTATGGTAGGTACAAAACTGTACTTTCTTCAGGTTCTGAGGAGCTCTGTATGATATCAGGACCTTGTAATTGTAGCGGTTCTTCAGGTTCTCAGGCACTCTGTATGATATCAGACCATGTAACTGTGGCAAATGTTCTTCGTGTTTCACTGTTGTAGACCTAACATATGGGTTATCCGGCTCCCGGTAGCCCTTAGTCGGCCCGAATACCAGAGTTCTTGGTGTATGACGTCGGCTGCCATCGGTTGTAAACTGATGTCAGAACATCAGGTGTGTAAAGTGAGGCAGCTGACGCCATTTCCTCTGTCTTTGTTGCCGCGGAGCCTGAGGCAGATGCAATTTGCACTAGTGCCGATTGGCCATTTACCTTCTTTTTGCATTCCGACTACCAAGTTGAAGACGCTTTCAGATAAGTACCCCGTTGGGGATCCTCTTTTCTTGCTTTAACGAATGTCAGATAAAGTTAATAACTGTCTTGCCTGTGGAAAACAGATTCCACACCGTGATTTTCATTCCTATTGTATAACTTGTTTGGGCCTTGAGCACGACATCCCTAACTGTGATCTCTGTGCTTCCTTCAACCCACGTACCATCCGCCGTAGAGCTAAGATTTTATATAAGCATTTCGGAGTCTGGCCTAAGTTCATCGGTATGGCGTCTTCTGGTCCCTCGACTTCGGTTATACATAGGAAATGCAAGGACAAGGACCGCGACAGGCCTAGGGTTAAAGCTGCTGACGACACGCCAGTTAAATTGGTCGTCGGCCCAGCAGTAGCTAGTGAGGCGCTTTCACAGCCCCTACAGTCCAAAGAATTTCAGCCACAGGCCTCTTCTGAGACCTTTATGGAGTCCTCCATGCCGCAGGCTGCTATCTTGTCTTCATACCCTCCACCTGTCGCCGCCTCAGATGGGTCCAGAGCCGCTATACAGGCACCGGCATCTGATGCCCCTTCTCTTTGACATGAGACTAGAGCCAGACCGACTACCTTAGCTCAGACTTCTGCAGTTGCTAGGCCTCCTGAGTCCCTCCGGATTACCAGTAAACCTTTCAGCCACAAATCTGCCCACAAGTGGGCATCGGCCTCTTCTCCTGTGCCTCAGTCCCAGTTGGTAAGGATGGCTGGTGATCACCTTACCCGTATTTAAGGGCTCTCACCCCCCCTCCCTTCCAAGAGGGCTAGGGAATTGTCTCCTGATGTTTTGTCTGAATCAGATTCTGAGGTTTCCAGTATCTCTGCTGGTGAGGAAGGAAATTCTCAACTATTTTCTGGCTTTGAGGATTCTGATGCTGAGGATTGTATCCCCTCTGCTTCCCCTGCAGAAGATTTTTCCTTTGGGGATACTTTGAATACTCTTAGGGAGCACTTTAAATGGGAAAGTCAGGATTTCCCTCAGTCTAAGAAGAGGATCCGGGGATTTTTAGATTTGCCACAGCATAAACCTCTGGCTATATACCTCCTGTATTAGAAGTTGTGGATGATGTTTTCATGGAAAATTCTTTAACTCCTAATTCTGTTCCTCCTACCCCCAGAAAACCTGATAGGTATTGTATGGTTCCTGATTCTCATCAGTTTCTTTTTAAAAATCCTACTGCTGTTCCTGAGATTATTTCTCAAGGTCCCAAGGGTGTTAAGGCTACTATTGCTAAAAACCCTGTACCTTCTGATAAGGAGTCTAGGGCCTTGGACAGGTGGGGTAAAAAGGTTTATACCTCTGCAACTCTTGCCATTAGATCTGTGAATTGTCTTTTTCACATGCTTAAATATCAGCAGCATACTTTGGAGGCTATTAAGGCTCAGCTTGGGGATATCCCTTCCATGTCAGAGAAAGACTTACATGATTTACAAAATTCTGCCAATCTGGTTAATAAGCATGTTCTTCATTGTGGTTTTGACACCTTGGAGGCTTCCTGCAGAGCAGCAGCCACTGGATCCATTATTAGAAGGCATGTTTGGCTTAGGGAGCAGCCTCTTTCTGAACCTGTAAAATCTAAATTGCTTGATGTTCCTTTGCACAAAGACAACCTTTTTGGTAACAAGGCTGAGGAGGTACTGAAAAAGTTGGAGGCTAAGGCGAAATATATGCAAGCTGTAAAAGATTTCCTTCAGGTTCAGCCACCTCTGTTTAGTAGGCATTATCCTTCCAAGAACTGGTCTTTCCCTGACCTGGCAAGCAGGGCTGCTCTAGGCCTAGGGGTTTCAGATCTTCCAGAGGGCAGATTTCTGCCCCTCAAAGGACTAAACAAGTGGCATCCTTCTGCTGCTAAATCGGGGAGTTTATAAACCAGCTTCCCAAAGCAAGCATTCTCAATGACTCCGGCCGCCTTGTGCCTACCTCTGCAGGCCCAGGGTTTCCTTTGGGGGGAAGGTTAGCCAGGTTCGCAGGGGTACGGTCAACCATCACAGATAAATGGGTACTCAACATAGTAAACCAAGGTTACAAGTTTTATTTTCACACCTTCCCTGTTCTACAAGGTTACCCAGACATACCCAGAACTCTCAGGGCAGCGGTAGAGAATCAAAGTTCTTCTCTACTGACTATGGGGGCTATAGAGCCAGTTCCTGCAAATCAGGCAGGCCTAGGTTTTTACTCAAGACTTTTTCTGGTACCCAACAAAGGGGACACCTAGCGCCCTATTCTGGATCTCTCTATTCTAAACACTTTTCTGGTGATTCCCAAATTCAAGATGCTCACTCTTCAACAGTTACTGCCAATGCTGGGCAAGGATTCATGGCTGTTAACTTTGGATCTCAAGGAGGCTTATCTGCACATCCCAATAAGGGAAAGCTGCAGGCAGTTTCTTCATTTCAGGGATGGGGAGCAACACTTCCAAGTCTCTGCACTGCCCTTTGGCTTATCTACTGCTCCCAGAGTTTTCACAAAGTGCCTGGCACCAGCCAATGCTTTTTGCAGGCAGAGGAACATTCAAATTTATCCTTACCTGGACGACTGTCTCATTCAAGGAAACTCCCCAGAACAGTTAAAAAAAAAAAAAAAAAAAAAAAAAAAAAAAGGATTTGGACTTCGTGAAGAACATTCTCACTTCTTTGGGTTACACTCTCAACGAGAAGAAGTCAAAGTTGGTTCCTACAAGGGAGATTGTTTTCCTGGGAGCGAGTCTGAATACAGCCACCCAGATGGTATACCTCCCTCAAGACAAACAACAAGATCTGTTGGCTTATTTCAAGAACTTGGCAAGCATGTCCCAGCTCTCTGCAAGGCAATTCCTGCAAGCACTGGGGTTCATGGCTTCATGTATCCTGATGATCCCATATGCAAGGCTGCATATGAGAAAACTTCAATGGTACCTGAAGAACCTTTGGTGTCCACACACACAGGACTTAGACTTGATTCTTCTCCTTATTCCGTGTCTACAGATGGAGGTTCTCTGGTGGGCGGCCTGTTCTCAGAACAAGGGTCTGCCTTTCCGCCCACCACCTGCCAGCCAGTCTCTCACCACAGATGTCTCAGATTATGCATGGAGGGCACATCTGGAAGGCAGGGGCATGCAGGGGACTTGGAGCACTCAACAGATTCATCTGCACATAAACTAAAAAGAATTGATGACAGTGCAGCAGGCCTTGCTGGCTTTCAAGGACCTATTCTACCCTGGGAATCTTCTGATCAGGACAGACAACACCACAGTCATGTGGTACATCAACAAGCGGGGGGAGGGGGTCTCACTCTTACCATTTGTGCAGACACAGCATGAAACTATGGTCCTTCGCAGCTTCCATGGGCTTACATCTCATAACCCAGTATCTTCCAGGGAGGCTAAACTCCTTGGTGGATCAATTGAGCAGACATATTCTGGATCATCACGAGTGGCAACTGAACAAGATCATTTTCCATCTCATCACTCAGCATTGGTCCTTCGCAGCTTCCATGGGCTTACATCTCATAACCCAGTATCTTCCAGGGAGGCTAAACTCCTTGGTGGATCAATTGAGCAGACATATTCTGGATCATCACGAGTGGCAACTGAACAAGATCATTTTCCATCTCATCACTCAGCATTGGGGCATTCCTTAGGTGGATCTTTTCTCCTCTCACACCAATCATCTCATTTCAACCTTCTGCACCAGGGAGTTTCACGACAAAATATGGAGAGTGGATGCTTTGTCCTTCCCATAGACAACAACTCTCAATTTATGCCTTCCTTCCTCTGCCTCTTCTTCCCAGAGTGCTCCTAAAGATAAGGGACGAAAAAACAAAGGCTATTCTTATAGCACCAGATTGGCCCAGGCAGCATTGGTATCCCCTTCTTCGCAGCCTTTCCCAAGCTCAGCCTTGTCATCTTCCCCTGGTACCAGTTATGTTGGTTCAGGAAGGGGGTAAGTTTCTTCATCCTCATCTTCAAACTCTGCATTTAACTGCCTGGCTAATACTTTAAATCTTTCCCAGCAGGTGGTTGAAGTTCTTCATGAGGCCAGGAGGCCTAGCACCAGGAAATCCTATGCAGATAAATGGAAGAGATTTTGCTCTTGGATGTAGGCTAAAGGAGAAGAGTCTTCCCAACCTTCTCTTTCCCTCATTCTTGATTATCTAGCAGGTTTGCTCAATGGTGGACTTTCCTTTTCTTCAATCAAGATTCATGCTTCAACAATTTCTGCTCATTGTTCTTTTGAGCAACCGTTTTTTTCTCACCCCTTGATGAAGCAGTTCCTGAGGGGGCCTAGCAATCTTAGACCTCCCAGAAGAGCTCCTACTCCTGCTTGGGATCTTAATTTTGTCCTGGAGAAGCTTACTCTTCCTCCCTTTGAACCTGCTGCCTCTGCAGATTTAAAGTTCCTTTCATGGAAGACTACCTTTCTTTTGGCTATTACTTCCGCCAGAAGGGTTTCGGAGCTGCAAGCCTTAATGGCAGTAGAACCTTTCATTATTTTTCATACAGACTGGGTTTCTCCGAAAACTAATCCCTCTTTTATGCGTAAGGTGGTTTCCAGTCTGACACTTAACCAGTCTATTCATCTGCCTACATTCTTCAGTAACCCCCAGAATAAAGTGGAAAGGATTCTGCTCTCACTTGATGTGCACAGACAGTTGAGATTTTACTTAAATAGGACTAAACCCTTTCGGAAGTCTCAGCAGTTGTTCAGTTTTGCACCTGGGGCTCAGGATAAAGCTATTTCCAAACAAACCATCTCCAAATGGATTGCTCATTGTATTCATTTTTGTTACCTGCAGCATGGAAAGTTTCCCTTCCAGGGTATTAGGACCCATTCTACTAGAGCAGCCTCTACCTCTGCAGCTTTTTTGAGGTGTGTGCCTATTAAGGATATTCTAGAAACAGCCACTTGGTCTTCTGTCCACTTTCACAAAGCATTACAGCCTATCTTTGTTTTCTAAGTCTAGGGCTGGTTTTGCCTCTGCAGTTTTTCAAGGCCTCCTTACCAATCCTTAATCGGTGATTCTTCCTCCACCCTTTTGTTTTCTTCCTTGGCTTTGGAAATCAACCCATATGTTAAGACTGTAACAGTGAAACACGAAGAACATAGTACAGGTGTGTACACTTAACATAAATGTAGATGTTCGAGTGTATTCACTGTCGCAGTCCTGGTTTCCCACCCTCAATTCCCCCTTTTTTCCTAAGGCACAGACTACTTATGTTATTTTTGGATGGCTTTTTTCCAGGGTGTTTCCTTCCTGGTTTGGCCTTCTTTTGGGGGTTCCTGACAGTTAAACAAGAAAAACTGAGGAAATGGCGTTGGCCTCCTCCCTTTATACCTGACGTTCTGACATCAATTTACAACCGACGGCAGCTGCTGTCATATACCAAGGTCTCTGGTATTTGGGCCAACTGAGGGCTACCGGGAGCCGGATAACCCATATGTTATGACTGCAACAGTGAATACACTTAACATCTACATTTATGGTAAGTGTACACAGTTGTACTTTCTTCAGGTTCTCAGGCACTCTATATGATATCAGACCATGTATGTGTGGCAGTTGTTCAGGCACTCTGTAGGATATCAGACCATGTAACTGTGGCAGTTGTTTAGGTTCTGAGGCACTCTGCATGATATCAGACCATGTAACTGTAGCAGTTCTTCAGGTTCTCAGGCACTCTGTATGATATCAAACCTTGTAACTGTAGAAGATGTTCTTCGTGTTTCACTGTTGCAGTCATCACACTTGGGTTATCTGCCTGCAGGTAGCCCTCAGTTGACCCGAATACCAGCGACTTAGTATTTCTGTGTCGGATGCTGTCGCTCCAGGACTGACGTCAGGAGTATAAAAACAGGCAGCCGACACCATTGCATCAGTCTTTCTTGCCAAGGAGCCTGAAGCAAAAACAGTTTGCAAGTGCCGGTCGGCCGGTACCTGAATTTTCATTTATGAATTAAATAATCATGAAGTCTTCTAAAGCTAACTACCCTGTTGGGGATCCTTTTTTCTTGATCTACCTGATAACAGAAAAAGTTAACAATTGTCTTGCCTGTGGAAAGCAAATACCTCACAGATATTTTCATTCTTACTGCGTCACCTGTTTAAGCCCAGACCACAACGTACCTCGCTGTCGGTTTTGTGCCTTGTTTAACGTCTGAACCATTTGTCATTGGGCTCTTTTTGTCACTAAATTCTTTCACTCTCGATCTCCATATTCTGAAATGGCTTTGGTAAGCCATCCAACTACTGATATTCTGAAAAAACGTAAGGATAAAGACAGAGACAGACCGCATAGGTCCAAAGCTGCCGACGATGCTTCCGTTAAGCTAGTCGCCAGTCCGCCGGTACCCAGTTAGTTGCTTTCGCAGTCCCTGATGCCCACTTCAGTGGATTCGCAGGCCTCTACTGAGACCCATTTGTAGTCCGGCATGCCGCGAGACTCTTCGACTATGGAACCTGCGGATGTCTCTACCCTGCATGGGTCCAGAGCCTCTGTGCAGGCACCAGCTTCTGAAGCAGTTCTTCACTCAACTGATGTTCGACTCAAATCGACTTCTTTTTTTAACTAAAACTACCGAGTTTCTTAGGCCCAGAGTATGCACTAAGCCTAGAAAACTGATGACCAAAGAGAATGCATCTGCTCCCATGCCACAAAAACAAATGCTTAGAATGGCAGAAGACCTTATTATTCTGATTAGGGGAAGTCAGCCTTCCCCTGCTAAGAGAAAAAGAGACCAGTCCCCTACAGCATCTACTCTGACATTTCTGATTATGAAGACATGCCCTTATCTGCTTATGAGAATTTAGATGCAGAGGAATTCATTCCCCTCTGCCTCACCTCCAGAGGATTTTTCTTTTTGTGAAACCTTGCATACCTTAAGAGAGCTTTTCCACTGGGAATGCCAAGACTATCCTCAGTTCAAAAAGAGACTCAGAGAATTTCTAGAGTTGCCTCAGCACAGGCCTTAGCAAATACCTCCTGTCCTGGATGATGATGTTGATGTTTTTATGGAATCCAGTCTTACTCGTGACACTACCTCCTGCCCCTAGGAAACCAGACAGGTACTATAGAGTACCTGCACTCACAAATTTCTTTTCAAGAATCCTACTGCTGACCCAGAGATAATTTCCCAGGGGCCTAAAGGTATCAAGGCTACTACAGCCACAAGAATCCCGCCCCTTCGAACAGGAATTCCAGAGCTTTGGACAGATGGGGTAAGAAGGTATATACTTCTGCAACTTTTGCTATTGGAGCATTGAGTTGTCAGTTTCACATGCTGAAGTACCAGCAGCATAATTATGGAACTTATTAAACAAAAAGTAGCAACCTTTACAGACTGTGCAAAAAATAAAGAATCACAGGAGCTTATGCACTCTGCAAGCCAAGTCAGTAAGCATACTTTGCAGTGTGGCTGTGATGCCCTGGAAGCATCTTGCCGGGCAGCAGTCATTGGATCCGTACTAAGAAGACATGCTTGGCTGAAGGAGCACACCTTGCTAAACCATGTCAAATCAAAATTACTAGACACTCCTTTGAACAAGGACAGTTTGTTTGGCACCAGAGCAGAAGAGGTTCTTTAAAAGATGGAAGAAAAAGCTGTCTATGCAGACTGTTAAAGAATTCTTACAAGTGCAAACCCTTAGATTCAGTAGGCATTGCCCTTCCAAACACTGGTCCTTTCCAGCCCCCTCCAGGCCTTCTCAAACCAGACCCAGGGGAAACAGACCACCCAGACTACAGTGTCAGGGTATGCAGAGATCTAAGCAATGGAGTTCCCCCACCCCTAAAGCAGGGAGTGGTAAGCCACCTCATTATGGAAAAAACTCAGTGACTTCTTTACTCCACTCCCCAGCCCTGCCCAATTGCTTGTGCCCCTAGGAGGAAAACTTGCCCTTCATGCAAAAAATTGGATGTCCATCACACAGGACCAGTGAGACCTCAACATTGTATCCCAGGGGTACAGAATTTGTTTCCATTCACTGCCAACCCCAAGCGGGTTTCCAGACCTTCCTCCAAACCAGTGGGCAGAGGCTAAAAGCCAAGTAGCTTCCCTTCTCAATATCAGAGCTGTTCAGCCAGTTCCAGTAGAACAGAGAGGGGTCAAGGATTCTACTCCAGTCTCTTCCTGGTACCCAGGAAAGAGGGCTGTTGGCACCCAATCCTGGATCTTTCAATTCTCAACACATTCCTGGTGGTACCAAAATTCAAAATGCTTACCCTCCAACAGCTTCTTCCTATGCTAGCCAAGGATGCCTGGTTAGTCACCCTAGACTTAAAAGAAGCTTAAAAGAAGCCTTTCTGCACATCCCCATAAGGGAGTCATGCAGGAAGTATCTACATTTCAGGGCAGGATCTATGCATTATCAGTTATCTGCACTTTCCTTTGGCTTATCTACTGCACCCAGAGTTTTCACAAAATGCCTGGCTCCAGCCATTGCATACTGCAGGCAGAGAAATATCCAAATATTCCTGTACTTGGATGACTGCCTGATTCAGGCGGACAGTCAGGAATTGCTGTTGCAGCACCTGACATTTGTGAAACACCTTCTCACTTCCTTGGGATACACCATCAACGAAAAGAAATCAAAACTGGTACTCGGTCAAAAGATTGTGTTCCTGGGAGCAAGCTTGGACACAACATCCCAGATGGCATTCCTCACTTGAGAAAAACAAGTCTGTCTGGCAGCCTACTTCAAACAAATGGCCATCAGAACCCAGCTATCCGCAAGAAAAATACTGCAGGCCCTAGGGTTCATGGCCTCATGTATACTGCTAATTCCATGTGCAAGACTGCATATGAGGAAACTTCAATGGTACATAAAAAGTCTTTGGTGCCAACATTCTCCGTACCTGGAAACAGTCATTCCTATCATACCCTGTCGAAGGACAGAGTTCCTTTGGTGGGCAGAAGCATGCTACCACAACAAGGGACTGCCCTTTTCTCAATTCCATGCTGCAAAGACCCTAACCACAGATGCATCAGACTATGCCTGGGAAGCACACATGGATGGCAAATGCATTCAGGGCCACTGGAGCACAAGTCAAATTCATCTGCATATCAACCAAAAAGAGATGCTAGCTGGGCAGAACGCCCTGACAGCTTTCAGATACCTACTCTTTCCAGGACAACTGCTAATAAAAATAGACAACACCACAGATGTTCATCGTGTTACACTGCTGCAGTCATTACATTTGGGTTATCCTGCCGTCAGGCGGTCCCGCAGTTGGCCAGAGTTCCAAAGTCTTGGTCTGGCGTCGGTTGCTGTCACTTCTTCCCTGACGTCAGTGCGCCAGGGGTATATAAGATGCATCCGACGCCATTTTCTTCAGTCTTTCTTGCCGCGCGGTGCCCGAAGCAGAAGCAGTTCACAAGTGCCGGTCGGCCGACTCCTGAGATTTTCAAAGTCGAATTTCAGATCCGAAGTCTTCAATAAAGCTAAGTACCCCGTTGGGGAAACTTTTTTCTGGCCTCAGACCGATGTCAGAAAAAGTTAATAATTGTATTTCTTGTGGGAAGCAAATACCTCATAAGGACTTCCACTCTTACTGTATTCCATGCCTAGGCCCTGATCACGACGTCACTAGTTGTTGGTTTTGTGCTAGATTTAAAAAACGCACTATAAAAAGACGGTTTGATTTCGCTTTGCACTACTTTGGCCGAAGGTTCAATTATACTATGCCATCGGATCAACCGACGACTGCAATACCAAAAAAACGCAAAGACAAGGATAAAGACAGGCATCCGAGGTCCAGAACCGACGAAACCTCTTCTAGGCCAGTCGCCGGTTCGCCAGTTCTCAGTGAGGCGCTTTCTCAGCCCCTGATACCTGCTACCTCAGAGCCACAGGCCGCCTCCGATTCCCACGTGGAGACAACTAGGCCTCTGGAAACTCAAGGTATTGGGCCTACGGAAACTAATCCCTCAGATGGGTCTGGAGCCGCTGAGCAGGCATCGGCTTCTGAGGGTGTTTTCAGAGCTTCACAACTTACCATTAAAGCAACAGCCAAGACAAAAGTACCATTAAAGACAAAGAAGCAAGTACAGCATTCTCCTGGACAGTCCTCCATGTCTAAGAAACAGATGCTTAAAATGGCTGAAGACGACGTTACTCTAATCAGGGGTTCCCATCCCCCCTTGAGAAAAGGCCTAGGCAGGATACAGACTATGATTCCTCTGATCAGGTTTCCATTTCCTCTGATTCCTCTTCAGACCAGGGATACTCTCTACCCCCCTATGAGGACTCTGATGCTGAAGAATCTATCCTTTCAGCCTCTCCTCCTGAGGATTATTCTTTTGGGGAAACTTTTTGGGGAGCATTTCCATTGGGAAAGCCAGGATTACTCAGAATCCAAGAAAAGGCTCAAGGATTTCCTTTTATTGCCTCAGCACAGGCCCCTGGCTATTCTGCCTGTGCTAGATATTGCGGATGATGTGTTCTCTGAATCCAGCTTAACTCCTGATTTTTTGCCCCCTGCACCAGCCAAGCCAGATAGGTATTATAGAGTCCCAGACTCTCACAAGTTTCTTTATAAAAACCCTTCTGCTGATCCAGAAACTATTTCCCAGGGTCCAAAAGAGGTTAAAGCTTCCATTGCAAAAAAGCCAGTACCCTCTGACAGAGATTCCAGAGATTTGGATAGATGGGGGAAGAAAGTATACACTTCTGCAACTTTAGCAGTAAGGGCTTTAAATTGCCAGTTTCACATGCTTAAGTACCAACAATATTTAATGGCTCAGTTAAAATAGAAAATGCTTGCAAGCTCAGAAGCTCCTGATTGCAAAGAAATGCAGGATTTATTGCATGCAGTTGAACAGGTGGGAAAACATACTTTGCAATGTGGTTTTGATTCTTTAGAGGATTCTTGTAGAGCCGCAGTTACAGGTTCTGTGATTCGAAGACATGCTTGGCCAGAGTTTACCTGATCATGTTAAGGCAAAATTATTGGACGCTCCTTTACAGCATGATACCTTGTTTGGTGTTGAGGCAGAAGAGGTGTTAAAGAAAATGGAGGATAAAGCTAAATCTATGCAAACAGTCAAGGATTTCTTACAGGTACAGCCACCTCGATTTACCAGAAATTGGCCAACAAAGAATTGGTCCTTTCCAGTGTCAGACAGGCCACAGAGAGGCAGATACAGACGCCCAAGAGGTAGATCTCAACCCCAAGGCTCAAACAGACAACGACAGTGCGGCACCTCAACCCCAAAAGGAGGTGAGGACAAGTCTCAATCTCACAGGAAACCGTCACAATGACTTTCCCCTTCGTACGCCAAGCGCTTCACTTTTGGCAAACAATCACCCAAGACAAATGGGTTCTGAATATTGTGTCTCAAGGTTACAGGTTCCACTTTCATACTTTATCAAGGCTAAAAGGAATGCCAGCCCTGCCACAAAATCAATGGGCAGAGGCACAAAAACAAATTTCAGCCCTCATGGACATGAGAGCTATTCAAAAAGTACCACAACAGGAACAAGGACAAGGATTTTACTCAAGACTCTTCCAGGTCCCCAGAAAGGACAAGGCCTGGAGGCCCATACTAGACCTTTCAATTCTAAATACTTAACTGGATATTCCAAAATTCAAAATGTTGACATTACAGCAGCTTCTACCCATGCTGGGCAAGAAGGCTTGGCTTGTTACTCTGGACCTCAAAGAGGCATACCTGCATGTCCCTATCAGACAAAATTGCAGAAGATACCTCAGATTCAAAGCTGGTACAATGCACTACCAATTCTCTGCACTGCCCTTTGGCTTATCTACTGCACCCAGGGTCTTCACAAAGTGCCTGGCACCAGTAATTGCATTTTGCAGACAGAAAGGAATACAAATATCTCCATACCTTGATGACTGCCTCATTCAAGCAGACACAAAGGACACTCTTCTACAGCATCTGGCGTTTGTAAAAAGGTTGCTAATTGCCCTAGGGTACACAGTAAACGAAAAGAAGTCAAAACTAGTGCCCTCACAACAGATTATATTTCTGGGTGCCAGCTTAAATACAACGGCCCAGATGACATACCTCACGCCAGACAAACAAGTTCAACTAACTCAATATTTTCAATTACTGGCAAAAAAGTCCCATCTCCCTGCAAGAAAAATTCTGCAGGCCCTGGGATTCATGGCATCCTGCATACTACTAATACCATATGCCAGACTGCATATGAGGAAATTACAATGATACCTAAAAAGTGTTTGGATTCAACACTCTCACAGTTTAGGAGCAGTACTACCAATGATTCCCTGCCTACAACAGGAGTTTCGATGGTGGGCACAGGCATGTCACCTAAACCAGGGTCGGCCTTTCACCCTACCCACAGGCCAGGCAGAACTACAGATGCTTCGGACTATGCCTGGGGAGCACACATGGCAGGAAAATGCATTCAGGGAAGTGGACCACAGACCAGATGCATCTTCACATCAATCAAAAAGAGATATTGGCTGTTCAAAATGCCCTAACAGCTTTCAAGGACCTTATGCATCCAGGAAAACTATTATTAAAGACAGACAACACCACAGTAATGTGGTACATAAACAAGCAAGGGGGCACTCATTCTTATCCCCTATGCAGGCAAGCTATGACCTTGTGGAACACAGCTCTAACGTATCAAGTTCACCTGCAAGCACAATTCCTGCCAGGAAAGAAAAATACTCTGGCAGGCAATCTAAGCAGAAATATCATGGACCCTCACAAATGGAAATTGAATCCACAAATCTTCAGCATGGTAACGCAAAAATGGGGATGCCCAGACATAGATCTTTTTGCCTTCCCAATAGCCATCTACAAAAATTCTGCACAAGGACTTATCACAAACAAGCATGGAAAGTGGATGCTCTTTTGTTCAGCTGGAAAAACTTAAAGGTTTATGCCTTCCCGCCACTGCCTCTCCTTTCAAAGGTACTCCTAAAAGCCAGACAAAAAAAAAACACAGATGATCCTGATTGCTCCAGACTGGCCACGCCAGCACTGGTACCCTATCTTAAGGAACTTAGCTCAAGGCCCACCTTGGATTTTGCCTCAAATTCCACACCTTCTGACTCAGCAAAACAATCAGATCCTGCATGGTCAGCTCAAAACCCTAAACCTGGCTGCATGGCAGATTCATTAGTCAAACAGGCAACACCTCTCTCTAAAGCGGTTATGGATGTCATTTTGGAGGCCAGGAGGCCTAGCACCAGGAAAGCTTACTCAGAAAAATGGAAGAGATTCTGCGCCTGGAACCAGGCTCAAAGCCTTGACCCTCTTGTTCCAAACATTCCTCAGATTTTACAATACTTAACTGAGATGTTGGACAGAGGCCTAACCTTCTCATCAATTAAGATCCACGCCTCTGCCATTTCAGCACATTACAATACGGATCCTCCTTTATTCTCTCATGCCTTGCTAAAGCAGTACCTCAGAGGGGCTAAAAACATAAGACCGCCCCAGAGAGCACCAACACCAACTTGGGACCTCAGTTTCGTTTTGGAAAAACTGACCTTGCCACCTTTTGAGCCAGCCAATACAGCCAATCTAAAATTTTTATCATGGAAAACAGCTCTGCTCCTGGCAGTATCTTCAGCACGAAGAGTCTCAGAGCTGCAGCCATTAATGGCAGTGGAACCGTTTATAATTTTTCATCAGGACAGGGTTTCTTTAAGGACAAACCCTACCTTTATGCCAAAGGTAGTATCTAGTGTGGCTCTTAACCAAACAATCCATTTGCCAACTTTTTATCCAAACCCCCAGAATAAAGGGGAGATACTTCTGCATTCTTTGGACATACACAGGCAGCTACGCTTCTACTTGGATAAAACAGAAGCTTTCAGGAAAACTGAGCAACTGTTTATAGCATATGCTGCAGGATCACAGGGCAAGGCTATCTCAAAGCAGACTATATCCAAATGGATAGGACACTGTATTCGTTACTGCTACACACAGCATGGAAAATCAGTCCCAAATAACATTAGGCCACATTCCACCAGGGCAACAGCCACTTCAACAGCCTTTCTCAGAGGAGTATCACCAAGGAAATTTTGGAGGCTGCAACTTGGAGTTCAGTGCACACCTTTACCAAGCATTACCACCTGCCTCTTTACTCTAAATCCAGAGCAGGATTTGCCACTGCAGTTCTGCAGGGCCTCATAGCCAATCCTAACTCTTTATAGATCAGCCACCCAACCTTAACTTTCGGATTCTACTTAAGTGTAATGACTGCAGCAGTGTAACACGATGAACATAGTACAGTTTTGTACCTACCATAAATGTAGATGTTCGCGTGTTCACACTGCTGCAGTCCAGATTACCCTCCCACCATCCCCTCTGAACTAACTGGACTTATCTATACCTTTCTATCCTATACAACCTTTGTGGTGTATTTGCTTGTAACTGAAGGTATTGTTCTTATTTTATATGTATATTTTTATTAGCAATATGTATTGCCTACCTACTTGGGGGCACCTGACATCTGGGGCAAGAAAAACTGAAGAAAATGGCTTTGGATGCATCTTATATACCCCTGGCGCACTGACCTCAAGGAAGAAGCGACAGCAACCGACGCCGGACCAAGACTTTGGAACTCTGGCCGACTGCGGGACCACCTGACGGCACGATAACCCAAGTGTAATGACTGCAGCAGTGTGAACTCTCAAACATCTACATTTATGGTAGGTACAAAACTGTACTTCATGTGACACATCAACAAGCAGGGCGGAACCCACTCCTACCCACTCTGCAGGTTAGCCATGGCCCTGTGCAAGTCCATCTGCAAGCTCAATTCTTGCCAGGCAAACAAAACTCACTGACAGATGACTTAAGCAGAAATCTGGGCCCACACAAGTGGCAATTGGAGCCCAGCACCTTCAACCTTCTGATTCAGAAATGGGGGACCCCAGAGGTGGATCTCTTTGCCTCACCCTACAACCACCAGCTCAGCAAATTCTGCACCAGGAATCCTCACATCAGGGCCTGGAAAGTGGATGCCCTATCTTTTCAGTGGGTAAATCTCTCAATCTGTGCCTTTCCCCCTCTGCTCCTTCCCTCAAGAGTATTACTCGAGATAAGACAGGACAGACCAAGGACAATTCGGATTGCCTCGGACTGGTCACGCCAGCACTGGTACCCACTGCTGCGCAGCCTGTCACTGGTGCAACCCTGGCACCTACACCAGAATCCAACCCTCCTTTCTCAGCAGGACGGACAGATTCTGCATCCACAACTGCAAACCCTAAATCTTGCAGCCTGGCTTATTCCTTGAATTCTCCCCCAGCAACCTTAAGCAAACAGGTGCTGGATGTCATTCTTGAAGCCAGAAGACCCAGTGCAAGAAAATCCTATGCTGATAAGTGGAAAAGGTTCTGCTCCTGGATTCTATCTAAAGGAGAGAACACAACTCTGCCCTCCCTGCCCTCTAATCCTGGATTACTTAGCAGATCTACTCCACAAAGGCCTGTCCTTCTCTTCCATTAAGATACATGTCTCAGCCATTTCGGCTCATTACAACACTGAGCCACCTCTTTTCTCATACACTTTTATCAAACAGTTCCTGAGAGGGGCAAACAACTTAAGGCCACCAAGGAGAGCACCCACCCCTGCTTGGGACCTTAACTTTGTACTGGAAAAGCTCATGCTTCCCCCCTTTGAACCTGCTACGTCAGCAGACTTAAAATTCCTCTTTTGGAAAGCAGCCTTGCTTCTGCTCATCACTTCAGCTAGAAGAGTGTCTGAGCTACAAGCACTTATGGCTGTGGAACCCTTCATTATTTTCCATGCTGACAGGGTTTCCCTCAGAACTAACTCTTCCTTCTTGCCTAAAGTGGTGTCCAGTGTGGCTCTCAACCAATCCATCCATTTGCCAGCTTTCTTCCCTAATCCTCAAAATAAAGGGAAAAAAGGATCCTGCACTCCTTGGGCGTGCACAGACAACTCAGATTCTACCATAATAGGACTAAGCCCTTCAGAAAATCTGACCAGTTACTAGTCAGCTTTGCAACAGGGGCAGAGGGCAAGGCCATTTCAAAGCAAACAATTTCCAAATGGATAGCACACTGCATCCATTTCTGCTACAAGCACTATGGGAAACCAACCCCTCAAAGGGTCAGAACACATGCCACTAGGGCAACAGCTACCTCTACAGCTTTTTCAGGGGAGTCCCTACTAAGGACATCCTGGAAGCTACTATAGGGAGTTCAGTACACACCTTCACCAAGCATTACCACCTGTCTATCTTACAAATCCAGGGCAGGTTTTGCAACAGCAGTTAACCAGCCCTAACTCTTCTTGACTGCCTCCACCCTTCCTCAGCTTTGAGAATCCACCTAAATGTGATGACTGCAACAGTGAAACACGAAGAATATAGTACAGTTATGTACACTTACCATAAATGTAGATGTTCGAGTGTATTCACTGTTGCCTTCCTGGTTTCCCCCCCTTCAGCCCCCTGTTTTTTTTCTCTCCCCCTCTCTCCTCTCTGTGGCTATTACTCACCCCTTTCAGGGGGATTGGTATTTGCTATTTACTGGTGGTGTTTTCCCCACCATAACTTAGCTCCCTATTTGGGGGGGCTCCTGACATTTGGGGCAAAAAAAACTGATGTAATGGCGTCGGCTGCCTGTTTTTATACCCCTGACAACCTGATGTCAGTCCTGGAGCGACAGCATCCGACACAGAAATACTAAGTCTCTGGTATTCGGGCCAACTGAGGATTTCCTGCAGGCAGATAACCCAAGTGTGATGACTGCAACAGTGAAGATGTCCTTCAAGGATGCATCTGCAGTCATAACAAATGGGTTGTCCTGTCGTCAGGCAGCCCTTCGGTCGGCCGGATTCCAAAGTCTGGGTCCGGCTTCGGCTGATGTCGCACTTCACCCGACGTCATCTCTGCTGGTCTTCGGGTATAAAGGCATCAGCCGACGCCATTTTCCCCAGTCTTTCTTGCCGCCCGAAGCAGAAGCTGTTCGCAAGTGCCGGTCGGTCAGATCCAGAGATTACTACTACCGAATACTACTTCGAAGACTTCTAAAAAGCTAAGTACCCCGTTGGGGACTCTTTCTTGCCTCAGCCAATGTCAGAAAAAGTCAATAACTGTTTAACTTGTGGGAAACAAATACCTCATAAAGATTTCCACTCTTACTGCCTGCCTTGCTTAGGCCCAGACCACGACGTAGCAGCCTGTTCGGCCTGTGCTTCCTTCAACCAACGAACGCTTAGGCCGGTCGGAGTTTGCTGAACAGTTTTTCGGCTCAGATTTTGCATACATTATGCCGCCGGATCCTCCGACTACCCAAATTGTTAAAAACGCAAAGAAAAAGACCGACACTCGCGGTCCGCGGTTTCGGCCGAAACCACGGTTAAGCAAGCCGCGAGTGTCTCGGTTTCGGCCGAAACTGAGAAAACCGGTCAATCTTCAGCCGAATCCATGACTACTACTGAGGCTCCTGCTACCTTAGTTGAATCGGCCTCAGAAGTTTTGCCTACTACTGTGGTTCCTAGTGATTTATCTGACACCATCCCTTTGGATGTCTCTACCCCAGCACGTGGTGCTGCTAGGCCTCCTGCAGCCATGTCTATTAAGGCCTTTGCCAGGGCTAAAGCAGCCAAAACTGTTAAATCAGTGCCTGTTAAGCCCCCCTCACACAGGCCCACTTCTAGTTCACAAATGCTTACTCTGGCAGAGGATCTAATATCCTTAATTAGGGGATCCCAATCTCACCCAGACAGGGCCTCTCAGCCCCCAGAAAAGAGACCTAGAGCAGAGCCCCCCGAGACAGTGTCCTCTGATGATTCTTCGGATGACTCAGACATTACAGACCAGCCAGAGGCTCCTTTTTCTACTTATGAAGATTCCGATGCTGAAGAATCCATTCCATCTGCCTCTCCACCAGAGGAATTTTCCTTTGGGGAAACCTTACATGCCATGAGAGAACAATTCCAATGGCAGGGACAAGATTTCTCAGATTCAAGAAAAAGGCTTAGGACATTTCTGCACTTACCACAACATAGGCCCTTAGCTATACCTCCAGTACTGCCTGTTGTGGATGATGCATTTAATGATGTTTGCACTGCTCCTGATACTTTACCTCCAGCCCCTGCCAAACCAGATAGATTTTACAGGGTGCCAGACACTCATCACCACCTATACAAGGCCCCACTTGCAGATCCTGAGACTATATCCCAGGGGCCTAAGGCAGTAGCCTCGACCCCAGCAAAAACCCTATTCCTTCTGAAAGGGAATCCAGGTCCTTAGAGATGGGGAAAAAGTTTACACCTCTGCTACTCTCTCAGCTAGAGCTTTAAACTGTCAGTTTCATATGATCCAATACCAAGAGTTTATGCTTGATCAGTTAACTAAGAAGCTGTCCTCTGATGACTCCTTAGATAAGAAATATGTTTTAGAAATGGTGAATAACATTCAACAGGTTAGTAACCATTCTTTAAAATGTGGCTATGATGCACTGGAGGCTTCATTTAGATCAGCCATGACTGGCACAGTGATAAGAAGGCATGCATGGTTGAAAGAACAGGTCTTGCCGGATCATGTTAAAGCAAAGCTGTTAGATGCTCCTATGGATAAGGCCAGCCTATTTGGTATACCTGCTCAGCAAGTAATGAAGAAAGTGGAAGAGAAGGCAAAATCTGTACAAACAGTTAAGGATTTCTTACAGGTTCAGCCCCCAAGGTTTAGCAGGAACTGGCCTGCCAAAAATTGGTCCTTTCCAGACTCCTCAAAATCTCAAAGAGGCAGGAATAGACGCTCTAGAGGCAGAAATCAATCCAGAGGAGGTGCCTACAGAGGACGACAGTGGCAAGGCAATAACCGAGGCACAGACACAACCACTGCCACTGCAACAGGACAATCACAGTGACTTGGCTCTGACACGCCTACCAGGGAGCAAATAGCAGCACCTTTAGGCGGAAAGTTAGCCTTATTTTCGAAAAATTGGCACTATATCACAAAAGACAAGTGGATTTTGCAAACCATAGACCAAGGCTACAGGTTCCACTTCCACACCTTACCAGTAAAAGAGGAATGCCAAACCTACCTCCAAATCGAAAAACAGAAGCTCTAAAGCAGATAGCGCAATTAACAAAGATGAGAGCTGTGGAAAGAGTACCAATAACAGAACAGGGCAAAGGATTCTACTCCAGACTCTTCCTAGTACCAAGAAAAGAGAAAAGTTGGAGACCTATTCTCGACCTGTCCGTCTTAAACACATACATCATTGTCCCAAAATTCAAAATGCTGACCCTACAGCAACTTCTTCCCTTGCTGGGCAAGGAGTGTTGGCTGGTAACTCTAGATCTCAAGGAGGCATACCTGCACGTCCCCATACGACCAAATTGCAGAAGATACCTCAGATTTCTTGCAGGATCAGAGCATTATCAATTCTCAGCATTGCCCTTTGGCTTATCTACTGCACCCAGAGTATTCACAAAATGCCTGGCATCAGTAATCGCTCACTGCAGGCTACAGGGAATCCAAATTTATCCATACCTGGACGACTGCCTGTTAGAAGCGGACAACAAAAGCAAGCTGACAACAGATTTACAAAGAGTCATTTGCTTACTACAAGCCCTGGGATACACAGTCAATTTACAAAAGTCAAGACTGATACCATCCCAGACAAGAACATTTTTGGGTGCGGAATTGGACACAGTAAAACAAATGGCATTCCTAACTGCAGGAAAACAAAAACAACTCCCTCTTTACTTCTTGGCATTAACAAAGCAGAACAAACTAACAGCAAGAAAAGTACTGCAGGCCTTGGGCTTCATGGCATCATGCATAATTTTGGTCCCACATGCCAGACTGCATATGAGAAAGCTACAGTGGTACCTAAAGAATTTATGGCCTCAACACAGGCACAGCTTAGAAACCGAAATCCCACTAATCCCATGCCTGAAACAGGAGTTCCTATGGTGGGCTCAAGCATGCCAGTCAAACCCAGGCTTACCCTTCCACAACTTTCAAGCAAGCCAAACCATCACAACGGACGCCTCAGACCTAGGCTGGGGGGCGCACATGTTGGACAAATGCATACAAGGATTGTGGACTCCAGACCAGCTGCACCTGCACATAAACCAAAAGAAATGCTGGCAGTAAAACTAGCAATCCAGAAATTCAGACCATTCCTCAAAGAAGGCCATTTAATGATAAGGACAGACAACACCACAGTCATGTGGTACATCAACAAACAGGGAGGCACTCATTCATACCCCTATGCAGAATGACTCCGGACCTTTGGAATATGGCTCTGAGCTACAACATCCAGTTACAGGCAATATTTGTGCCGGGAAAAGAAAACACCCTAGCAGACATGTTAAGCAGAACCACCTCGGATGCTCACGAATGGATGCTACACCCGGACATCTTCAAGGCCATCACAAAGAAATGGGGAATGCCACAAATAGACCTATTCGCATCCCCACTCAATCACCAGCTCAAAAATTCTGCACAAGGACATACCACCCACTTGCATGGAAGGTGGACTCTCTATCCTTCAGTTGGAAAGGCCTGACAGCATATGCATTTCCACCTCTTCCTTTGATGCACAAGGTACTACTGAAAATCAAAGAGGAACGCCCAAGGATAATCCTGATAGCTCGAATTGGCCAAGACAACACTGGTATCCATTGCTGAGGAGCATGTCTCAGGGAGAATGTGGTCAATACCCTGATGCCTTTGATGTTAACTCAGAACAACTACAACATCATGCACCCAAACCTAAAAACCTTGCAACTGACTGCCTGGAACATCACATAGCAGCAACTAACCCAGACCTATCCCAAAGGGTTAAAGACATTATCCTTGAAGCCCGCAGACCTTCAACAAGAAGGAACTATGCAGGAAAATGGAAAAGGTTTGTCATTTGGAGTACTGAAAGGGGAAAAGATGTGTCAAACATAGATATTGCTAACATCCTGGAGTACTTGGCAGAGCTTCTACATACAGGCCTGTCCTATTCCTCCATCAAGATACATTTATCAGCTATTTCAGCAGAATACAGCTTCGATCCACCTGTCTTTTCGCATCCTCTACTCAGGCAGTTCCTCAGAGGGATCAAGAATGTAAAACCTCCTAGGAAACCACCATTACCAGCATGGGACTTGAACTTTGTGCTAGAAAAATTGACACTCCCTCCATTTGAACCAGCAGCAACAGCAGATCTTCAACATCTATCATGGAAAACTGCTTTCCTACTGGCAATTACTTCAGCAAGGAGGGGTTCGGAACTACAGGCCTTAATGGCAGTACAACCCTTCCTAATCTTCCATCAAGATAGGGTGTCCATGAGAACTAATCCTACATTTATGCCTAAGGTGGTATCCAGAGTGTCTTTAAACCAGGCAATCCACCTACCTACCTTCTTTCCCAATCCACAGAACAGGGGGGAAAGACTGCTGCATACCTTGGATGTACATAGACAGTTACGCTACTACCTGGACAGAACCAAAGGTGACAGAAAAACTGACCAGCTTTTAGTAGCCTATGCAACAGGAAGGGAAGGAAAAGCAATTTCCAAACAGACAATCTCCAAATGGATAGGAAATTGCATAAGATTCTTACTCCTACCATGGAAAACCAATTCCACAGAACATAAGACCTCATTCTACAAGGGCTACAGCCACTACCACAGCTTTCTTATGAGGAGTGGCAACCAAGGACATTATTGAGGCGGCTACTTGGACCTCCGTGCATACATTTGCCAAGCATTATAATTTACCTCTATACTCTAGATCCCGAGCAGGGTTTGCCACTGCTGTACTGCAAGGGATCCTAACTACACCATAATTCTTCTTCCTCCACCCCTAGTTTGGCTATGGTATTCTACCCATTTGTTATGACTGCAGATGCATCCTTGAAGGACATAGTACAGTTTTGTACCTACCATAAATGTAGATGTCCGAACAGGATAGCATCTGCAGTCAGGATTACCCACCCTCCTTCCCCTCTGTGGTACTCCTAGGGTATTTACCCTCCTAATAGCTAGCTGGGGGGAGTCTCTTATGGTGTATTTGTTTGTATATATGTACATACATGCTTATTTTTTGTGTTTGCCTTCTACTTTTTGGAAACATTGGCATTTATCCAAAATTTAGCTTTCCAAGAGGGCAACTGGCATCTGGGGCAAGAAACACTGAGGAAAATGGCGTCGGCTGATGCCTTTATACCCGAAGACCAGCAGAGATGACGTCGGGTGAAGTGCGACATCAGCCGAAGCCGGACCCAGACTTTGGAATCCGGCCGACCGAAGGGCTGCCTGACGACAGGACAACCCATTTGTTATGACTGCAGATGCTATCCTGTTCGGACATCTACATTTATGGTAGGTACAAAACTGTACTTTCTTCAGGTTCTCAGTCACTCTCTATATCAAGCCATATAACCATAGCAGTTCTTCAGGTTCTGAGGTGCTCAGTATATCTGACCATGTAACCCTAGCAGTTCTTCAGGTTCCCTCTCTATGTTGTCTGACCATGTAACCATAGCAGTTCTTTAGGTTCTGAGGTGCTCTGTATATCAGACCATGTAATCATAGCAATTCTTCAATTCTGAGGCACTCTGTATGATAGTCGACCAAGTAACAATAGCGGTTCTTCAGGTTCTGAGACACTCTGCATGATATCAGACCTTGTAACCATGGCAGTTCTTCAGGTTCTGAGGTACTTTATATATTTTTACCGTTTATTAGGGAAGGAAGGCTAATTGATATGTATGGGAAGGTTTATAATGTTATGTTGTCCTATCTCGCCTTCATGCTTGATGGGTGGGTTCGGAACCGAGCATCGGTTCTATCTCGGCCTAATACTAAACCTCGAGAGCTTTCACTGGCTCGAGGCTATACCCTATCCCATGATGCCTGGCGACAGTTACCGAGATCTCATTTGCCGCTTTGGGATTGTTTTTTGTTAGCTCAGGCTAAGTCTTTGTTTTATTTACTTACTGACTGAATATTTTCTATTCTCTTAATGTAATAACCTTTAACTTCTCCAGTTTAGTGTAGAGGTGCCTTGTGGTAGTTTAGTGTTCCTTTTTTGTGTGCGTGTTATCGCTGGTTGTAGCGTTGTTGTGTGGGCCGTTGTTGTTCGCAGGCCTCTCTTATCCCTATTCCATCTAACTTTGTTTGTCCTGAACAACTCTGTTTAACTTAGAGGGTTTGTTTTTAGCCCGTTTGTTTTTATTTAAGAGGGCTTTCTTCCCCCTTTTCTACTACCTTTTTTTCGTGAGGTTCCGTCATTTCAGATTGAGACGTCTCCTCTGGGTAGAGGAGATCATCGTCTAAATTAAGAGACCCCTCTTCAAGCAAATTTTCCCCCTGTAAAAAAAAAAAAAAAGCTGCCTTATGTTTTCTTGTGTCTTTCTGTGTACTGATTGATAGGTGTACTGCTTGATAATACTTATCCATTTTTTTACTAACTAGTGGAAAATGTCTTAAGATACTAGTAAGGAAGTCAAGCAATCTGGCTTTAAAAAGTGTGACTCGTGCACACAGAAGAAGTCGCTTACTGATGGCCACACTAGCTGTGTATATTGCTTAGGTGCGGTTCATCTGCAAGATTCCTGCTCTGTCTGCCACAGATTTAGTTCCAGGATTTACTTAGTGGACCCTTTGATGAGTCTGTGGAAGGGAATCAGCGCTCTAAATCCTCATTAGAGAAATCTTCAAAGAAATCTTCTTTGGCTGTGGCTTCTGAGCCGACTAAGAAGCCTGAAAAACATGCAACTTCGGACCGAAGGCTGTCGGGCCCGAAAAGACAACAACTCCATTGTCTCCACCAGCTTTATCAGAGCCAAAAAAGGAGTCGGTCCCCGACTCTAGAACTGGTCTGCTCAGTGTCCCAGTCACCCCTTTTGCAATCAGTGGCTAGTAGCCATAAATCCTCCACTTTTTCCTCTCGATCCTCCAGGAATCTCTAGGATGATGATGTGGAGCATGTGGTCAACAGGTTGCTTCGGACACTGGCCTTAGCCAAAATTCTCACAAGTCCAGCCCAGATGGAAATGGAGCCGACGCCTGTACATGCCTTGTCTTCTGTTCCTCCCCCAACTCGGATGAGCTCGGAGCCAGAGTGCCTGGATGTCCTTGTGGTGGAACCATCTGGTCCGAAAACCACAACTGCTGTCTCGGCCCCAACCTCTTTGATGCTGTCTTCTCTCAAAAGGTCTGGGTGCCGACACTCCCTCATCAGGTTTGGGGAGGAGAGTCAGATTGCACTCTTGTCGGATCCAGCTCTTCCTCTTGGGGCTTCGGCGCAGGTGAGTTTTGCACCGATATCAGCCTCGGAGCCATCCTCCTTGGCATGGGGGAGGTCTCCCGGCTTCTTGGACCCGGAGGCTCTCTCTGGCCAGGATCATGGTGCCTTCGAAGTGATGAGCACGCTGTCCCACAGACTGCTCCACCCTTGGATGCAGCTACTCTTCTCCCAGAAGGACCGGCATCTACCTCTGTACCATCTCTCCAGCCCAAGCAAGCGTAGAGAGCTAATGCTCCAGGACACCCCAATGGGCAATCCACTCTCTTCTGAAACCTCCCCAGAGTATCCCTCTGAAGAGGTCCCTCGGAAGATGATTTGTAAGAGGAAACATTTAGACTCCCCTGAGTCTGTCACATCAGATATGGACTTAGAAGATTTAGAAGGGTCCCCACGGTCACCCTCTGAGGATGTCTCCTTTTCAGACATCTTAGAGATCCTGAAGCAGAGGGGTGGCTGGAAGACCCTCTCCCCTTCTGAAGATGAGTGTGTATACCTGGAGGCGTTTGGATCTCGCCCCTCCACCTCTTGGGTGTCTTCGCCTTTCGACCAGCTCCTTGCCGTTGTCAGTCGAAAGGTGTGGGGCTGTCCAGAATCAATGGAACCTGTTCCAAGGTGGCCCAACAAGTTTTAGTGCCCTGGACTACAAGCAATTTTTAACCAAAGGTGTCCCAGTAGATGCTATGGTGGTGGCTGCGGCTACCAAGAAGGAATTGGGTGAAACTTCATCTGTCCATCCTATGAATAAGGAGTCTCGAATGATGGACAGATATGGGAAGCGTATTTTTTCTGCAGCGGCCTTTACTCTTGGGTGACTGAAGTACTTATCCCATTTTACCCGACTTCAGAGGAATCTCATGAAAGAGCTAGGAAGATACCCTCCAGGGTGCTACAGCTGCGGGGGTGCCGGACAAGGTAAACTTTCAGCTTGTGACTCTAAATTCTATAGTAAACTCCTCCATGTGCCTCATCTCCTATCCAGCCAATGGAGCGAGTAGGACAGCAGGCACAGGAATAGGTCTGAGGAGACATTCGTGGATGCACCTTTGTGAGTTTGCTGAACCCTTTAAGTCTTCCTTTATAAATGCCCCTTTTGATGCTTCATCTTTGTTTGGGCCGAAAGTTAGAGAGACTCTTACCAGGTGCGAACAAGAAGGCAAAACTCTGTCTGCTGTGGGAGTACGTTTCTCCGTGCCTAGCAGGCCTTATCCCAAAGGACAGAAGGGAGGAAAAATGTGGTTCCAGAAATCCCAAAGAGCTTCGCCGGACTCACATGGTGAATTTTCCCCAGGGGCAGAGGGGTAAATAACAATGGAAGATGCCGCCCTTGCTGCAGAGGGGGTCCACAGAACCAGAGCGACAAGAGATACGATTTTCTTTGTGTTTCACTGTTGTAGTCATCACTTTTAGGTTATCTGCATGCAGTAGCTCTCAGTCGGCCTGATTAACAAAGTCTTGGATCCTGCGTCGGTTGCTGTCCCTTCTTCCATGACGTCAGGTCGTCAGGGGTGTAAAACATGCAGCAGACACCATTACATCAGTCTTTCTTGCCATGCGGTGCCCGAAGCAGAAGCAGTTTGCAAGTGCCGATTGGCCGACTCCTGAAATTTTCGTTTTTGAGTTTCAGAACCGAAGTCTTCAACTAAAGCTAAGTATGGGGAAACTTTTTCTTGCTCCTTACCGATGTCAGTAAAAGTTAATAATTGCATTACTTGTGGAAAGCAAATACCTCACAAAGATTTTCATTCGTACTGTATTCCTTGCCTAGGCCCTGACCACAACATACCTTGCTGTTGGTTTTATGCCTTATTTAATTGCTAATCCTTCTTCGGTATATTTTTTGCCTCTAAATATTTCGGATCTCGGTTCAATTATCCAGAAATGTCATCAGTAAGCCATCTGACTACCAGTATTCTGAAAAAGCACAAAGTTAAAGACAGAGACAGGCCCCCTAGGTCCAAAACTGCCGACAACGCTTCTCCTAAGCCAGTCGCCGGTTCGCCGGAACTCAGTGAGGTGCTTTCGCAGCCCCTGATACCCGCTACTTGTGACTCGCAGGCCTCTACTGAGACCCATTCCGAGTCCGTTATGCCGCGATATGCTTCAACTGTGGAACCTGCGGATGTCTCTACCTTGCATGGGTCCGGAGCTGCTGTGCAGGCACCAGCTTCTGAGGGTGTATTCAGGCCTACGGGCTTGCATATTAAACCGACGCCTCCTTCTCCTTTAAAGCCTAAACCTTGAACCTTGCCTAGAAAACAGACGCCCAGGCCGCATGCTCAGGCCTCTATGCCTAAAAAACAAATAATAAGAATGGCTAAAGACCTTATAACTTTAATCAGGGGAAGCCAACCTTCCTCTTCTAAGAGACCTCTAGGACTGAATTTGTTTATGAATCTTCTGACTAGGATTCTGATTTTTCTGATTCTTCTGATAATCTGGATTTACCCTTATCTACTTATGAGGATTCTGATGCAGAGGACTCTATTCCCTCTGCTTCTCCTCCAGAGGATTTCTCTTTTGGTGAAACCTTGAACACTCTAAGGGAGCATTTCCACTGGGAAAGCCAGTATTTCTCTGATTCAAAAAAGAGGATTAGGAACTTCTTACTCTTGCCTCAACATAGGCCTTTAGCTGTACCTCCTGTACTAGACATTGTTGATGATGCCTTTTCGGAATCTAGTTTGGCCCCTGATTCTTTGCGTCCTGCTCCCAGAAAACCTGACAGATATTAGAGGGTTCCTGATTCTCACAAGTTCCCTTTTAAAAATCCTATTGCGGATCCAGGGACTACTTCACAGGGACCCAAGGGCATTAAGGCTTCTACTGCTAAAAATCCTACCCCTTCTGATAGAGACTCCAGGGCGCTGGATAGATGGGGTAAGAAGGTTTACACTTCTGCAGCTTTGGCCATTAGAGCCTTAAACTGTCAGTTTCATATGTTAAAGTATCAGCAGCATAGTATTGGATTGCTTAAACAGAAAATGATGTAGATTCCTGTCTGTGCTGAAAATAAGGATTTACAGGATTTGATGCATTCTGCTGAACAGGTTGGAAAACATGCTTTGCAATGTGGGTTTGATTCTTTAGAGGCCTCTTGCAGGGCTGCTGTCATTGGGTCTGTACTCAGAAGGCATGCTTGGCTTAAGGGGCAATCTTTGCCTGGTCATGTTAAAGCTAAACTGTTTGGTGCTCCCTTAAATCAGGACTGCCTGTTTGGCAATAAAGCTGAGGAAGTTCTTAAAAAAATGGAAGATAAAGCTAAATCTATGCAAACTGTTAAAGATTTCTTACAAGTTCAGCCTCCAAGATTTAGTAGGCATTGGCCCTCTAAGAATTGCCCCTTTCCTGTTCCTTCCAGGCCTTCTCAATCCAAACCCAGACCCAGCAGTAACCCCAGGTTTCAGTCCCAGGGTACGCACAAGAGTAAGCAGTGGGGGCCTCCGCTACCAAATCTGGGAGTAGTAGGACACCCCCCCCCCCCATGGAAAACTTGTCTCAATGACTTGACTTTAAAACTTCCAAGCACTTCTCAACTGACTGCTCCTTTAGGGGGGAAAGACTGGTCTGTAGGCCAAAAACTGGGAACTCATTACCCAGGACAAAATGGGTTTTAAATATAGTGTCCCAAGGATACAGATTTCATTTTCACACATTGCCAACACCCAACGGTTGGCCAGATCTACCCCCAAATCAGTGGGCAGAGGCTCAAAAGCAAATACTCTCTCTTTTAAACATAAAGGCTATTCAAACTGTACCAGAAGAGGAAAAAGGACAAGGTTTCTACTCAAGACTTTTCCTGGTACCCAGAAAGGGCAATTCATGGCATCCAATCCTGGACCTGTCTACTCTAAACACTTTTTTGGTGATTCCAAAATTCAAGTTGCTGACTCTTCAGTTGCTTCTCATGCTAGGAAAAGATGCCTGGATGGTAACACTCGATTTAAAGGAAGCATACCTGCACATCCCTATCAGGGAATCTTGCAGAGAATACCTATGCTTCAAAGCAGGCTACCATCAGTACCAGTTCTCTGCACTGCCCTTTGGCTTATCTACTGCGCCCATCTACTGCGCCCATAGTATTCACAAAGTGCCTAGCCCCAGTCATTGCCTTTTGCAGGCAAAGAAATATTCAAATATACCCATACCTGGACGATTGTTTAATTCAGGCAGAAAGCCAGGACATACTTTTGAATCATCTGGCCTTTGTTCAAAGGGTGCTGACTTGTCTGGGGTACACCATAAACATAAAGAAATCACACCTGGTACCATGTCAACAAATTATATTCCTGGGAGCAAGCTTGAATACAACTTCCCAGATGGCTTACCTCACGCCAGAGAAACAAATTTATTTGACAATCTAGTTCAAACAAGTGGCCACAAAACTCCTATTATCTGCAAGGCAAATACTACAAGCTTTGGGTTTCATGGCCTCCTGCATTCTTCTAATTCCATATGCAAGACTGCATATGAGGAAACTACAATGGTATGTAAAAAGCCTATGGTGCCAACATTCTCAGAATCTGGAAGCAATGATTCCTGTCATACCTTGCCTACGCCTAGAGTTTCTTTGGTGGGCAGAGGCCTGCCAACAAAACAAAGGACTACCATTCTCAACACCCCCTGCTGCCCAAACCCTAACGATAGACGCATCAGATTATGCATGGGGGGCTCATTTGGCAGGCAAGTGCATTCAGGGCAAATGGAACCCAAGTCAAATGCACCTGCATATCAATCAAAAAGAAATGTTAGCTGTACAGAATGCTCTGACAGCCTTCAAGGACCACATTCTTCCAGGACAATTAACACCACTGTTATGTGATACATAAACAAGCGGGGGGGGGGTACGCATTCTTACCCTCTCTGCAGACTAGCCATGGCATTGTGGAACACAGCCCTGAGGTATCAAGTGCATCTACAAGCTCAATTCCTGCCAGGAAAACTAAATGCATTGGCAGGCAAACTAAGCAGAAATCTCATGGACCCACACGAGTGGAAACTGGAACCAAGGATTTTCAACATGTTGACAAGCAAATGGGGGAGCCCCGATATAGGACCTGTTTGCCTCCCCCAGATCTATCAGACAAATTTTGCACAAGGATTCCCCACAAGCTAGCTTGTAAAGTGGATGCTCCGTCCTTCAGCTGGAAAAACCTATCAGTTTATACCTTTCCTCCTCTGCCTCTGCTTTCCAAAGTACTACTAAGGATCAAATAAGACAAACCAAGGATGATTCTGATTGCACCAGACTGGCCACGCCAACACTGGTGTACCCCGTCTTGCGCAGTGTGTCACTGTTGGCCCCATGGCACCTGCCTCAGACTCCTACTCTATTGTCTCAGCAGGAGAACCAAATTCTGCACCCTCTGCTTCAAACACTGAATCTAGCAGCCTGGCTAATTACATAATTTCTCCTTTACCATCCCTCAGTAAACCAGTGATGGATATCATTTTAGAGGCAAGGAGGCCTAGTACTAGAAAGTCTTATGCTGAAAAATGGAAAAGATTCTGTGCCTGGAACCAATCTCAAGGGATGAACACAACAGTGCCCAATTTACCTCAGATTTTACAATACTTAACTGAGATGCTTCATTAAGGGCCTGTCTTTCTCCTCCATCAAAATTCACGCCTCAACCATCTCAGCTCATTATAACACAGAACCACCTCTCTAAGCAGTTCCTCAGAGGGGCCAAAAATCTACGTCCGCCCAGGAGAGCTCGAACTCCAGCCTGGGACCTCAACTTTATATTGGAAAAGCTCACACTTCCTCCTTTTGAGGTAGGTGCCACTGCGGACTTAAAATTCCTTTCTTGGAAAACAGCTTTCCTTTTAGCAATCACTTCAGCAAGAAGGGTATCTGAATTACAGGCCCTCATGGCAGTGGAGCCTTTCATCATCTTTCATGCGGACAGGGTGTCTCTCAGGACCAATCCCTCCTTCATTCCCAAGGTGTTATCCAGTGTGGCCCTTAATCAGTCCATACATTTGCCAACCTTCTTTCCTAATCCACAGAACAAAGGGGAATGGATTCTGCACTCCTTAGACGTGCACAGACAACCTAGATTCTACTTGGACAGAACTAAACCTCAAAGGAAATCTGATCAACTGCTGGCAGCATTTGCTGCAGGGGCAGAGGGGAAGGGTATTTCAAAGCAAACCATTTCCAAATGGATAGGCCATTACCTTCTTTTCTGCTACAACCATGGAAAACCTATCCCACAGGAAATCAGACCCGACTCTACCAGGGCTGCATCTACCTCTACAGCCTTTCTCAGGGGCGTCCCTACCAGGGACATCCTAGAAGCTGCTACCTGGAGTTCTATATATACTTTCACCAAACATTACCATCTGCCAGTTTTCTCTAAATCCAGAGCTGGCTTTGCCACTGCAGTCTTGCAGGGCCTTTTAGCTGGTCCTAATGCTATTTAAATTCCTCCCCCCATCCTTAGATTTGGGAATCTACCCAAAAGTGATGACTGCAACAGTGAGCTGGAAGAGCCTGCTAGAGAAAGTACAATTGTGTACACTTACCATAAATGTAGATGTTCGAGCGTGTTCACTGTTGCAGTCCTGGTTACCCTCCCTCCAGCCCCCTTTCATTCTTTTTTTTTTTTTTGGATATACCTCTACTTTCCTTTTCTATGTTCAAAAGCTTTTTGGTGTATTTGCTTTTTTGTTGGAGGTATAACCTTGTATATTTTATAGATTTTATTGCTTCCTATTAAGGGGGCACCTGACATCTGGGGCAAGAAAAACTGATGTAATGGCATGGCTGCATGTTTTATACCCCTGACGACCTGATGTCATGGAAGAAGGGACAGCAACCAACGCAGGACCCAAGACTTTGTTAATCAGGCCGACTGAGGGCTACTGCAAGCAGATAACCCAGAAGTGATGACTGCAACAGTGAATACACTTGAACATCTACATTTATTGTAAGTGTACACAACTGTACTTTCTCTAGCAGGCTCTTCCAGCTCTCCTGAAAGGAGGCCCATCTGTCCACCTGTGGAGGTAGTTGGGGGGCAGATTATCATTGTACCCAAAAGCCTGGCTCAATATCACTCAAAAAAAATGGGTATGGTCGATTATATCCAAGGGATAAAACACACCCTTCTCTTCTCCACCCCCTCTATCAAGATCAGTCCCAGACATCTCACCCAGTCAAAGGGATCGGGCAACCTTAGAAATCCAAAGGTTGCTAGAAAAAGAGTCATCCAAGAAGTTCCTGCAGACCAAATCGGATCCAGGATTTACTCAAGGTTCTTTTTAGTTCCAAAGAAGACAGAGGACTGGAGACCAGTCTTGGATCTCAGCAAGCTGAACAAGTCTGTAAAAAAAAGCAAAGTTCCGGATGGTGACACTGCAGTCTGTACTCTTCGCCTTTCTGGGACAAGACAATTGGATGTGCTCAGTAGATCTTCAGGATGCGTGCTACCATATAAAGATGGACAGGTGATCCAGGAGACATCTAAGTTTCCAGCTGGGAGCCAGTCATTACCAGTTCAGAGCTCTGCCCCTTGGTCTCACTACAGCTCCCAGTGTGTTTACCAAATGCATAGCAGTAGTCACGGCACACCTGAGGCGTCTAGGATTCCGGGTGTTTCCATACTTAGATGACTGTCTCCTGACCGCCACCACTGAGCATCTACTGACCAAAGCAAGGGACACCACCATTCATCTCTGCTCAGAGCTAGGTATTACTATAAATTTCAAAAACTTCACAGCATATTACCTTCATAGGGGCAGACTTAAACACAAGACATGGTAGCAAAACTGCCTCAAGAAAGGGTACAAACGCTACACCATCAGATATCAATCTTGCTCATGAGGAGGAAAGTGCAGGCAAAGTTTGTTCTCAAGGTTCTGAGTTCAATGGCAGCTGCAATAACATTAGTTCCACTGGCACATCTACACATGAGAGTATTACAATGGTTACTCTTTACTCAGTGGTCCATGAAAGGACTTACCTATGTCACACAAGATCCTCATTATGGACACCTGCAAGAAGGACCTACGTTGGCACCTTCATTCCATGCAGGTAATAATAGGCAGACCGTTTGTTCTCTCCCATCCAGTAGCTCTACAGTGACCACAGATGCTTCCCAGATAGGGTGGGGGGCATTATCTGGGACAGACTGATCTTCATGTTTCACTGTTGCAATCATCACACCTGGGTTATCTGCCTGCAGGTAGCCCTCAGTCGGCCCGAATACCAGAGACTTAGTATTTCTGCATCGGCTGCTGTCGCTCCAGGACTGACGTCAGGTCGTCAGGGGTATAAAAACAGGCAGCTGATGCCGTTACATCAGTCTTTCTTGCCGAGGAGCCCGAAGCAGTTCGCATGAGTGCCGGTCGGCTGCTACTTGAGCTTTCGTTTCCAAATTGAATCATCCTGAAGTCTTCTAAGGGTAAGTACCCCGTTGGGGATCCTTTTTTCTTGCTCTAACCGATGTCAGAAAAAGTTAACAATTGTCTCACCTGTGGAAAGCAAATACCACACCGAGATTTTCATAATTACTGCGTCGCCTGTTTAGGCCCAGACCACGACGTACCTCGCTGTTGGTTTTGTGCCTTGTTCAACACCCAAACCATTCATCATCGGGCCCTTTTTGTCGCTAAATACTTCCATTCTCGATCTCCATATTTCGAAATGGCTTTGGTAGGCCATCCGACTACCGATATTCCAAAAAATCATAAGGGTAAAGACAGAGACAGACCGCACAAGTCCTAAGCTGCCAATGATGCTTCCGTTAAGCTAGTCGCCAGTTCGCCGGTACTCAGTGAGGCGCTTTCGCAGTCCCTGATGCCCGCTTCAGTGGATTCGCAGGCCTCTACTGAGACTCGTTTGGAGTCCGGCATGCCGCAAGTCTCTTCGACTATGGAACATGCGGATGTCTATGGAACATGCGGATGTCTCTACCCTGGATGGGTCAGGAGCCGCTGAGCTGGCACCGGCTTCTGAGGAAGTTCTTCACATTACCGATGTTCAACACAAACCGACGACTTCAGTTCTGTCTAAAACTACCGAGTTTCTAAGGTCAAAAGTACACGCTATGGGTAGAAAACTGACGACCAAAGCGCATGCTCCTGCTCCCTTGCCACAACATCAAATGCTTAGAATGGCAGAAGACCTTATCATGCTGATTAGGGGAAGTCAGCCTTCCCCTGCTAAGAGAAAAAGAGATCAGTCCCCAGCAGCTTCAACAGACCGAGGCCGACGACTCAGAGTTTTGATTATGAAGACTTATCTGCTTATGAGGATTCAGATGCAGAGGAATCCATTCCCTCTGCCTCTCCAGAGGATTTTTCTTTTGGTGAAACCTTACATACGTTAAGAGAGCATTTCCATTGGGAATGCTAAGACTATCCTCATTCCAAAAAGAGACTCAGAGAATTTCTATACTTGCCACAGCATAGGCCTTTAGCAATACCCCCAGTACTGGAAGTTTTTGAGGATGTCTTTCTGGAATCCAGTCTTACTCCTGATACTTTACCCCCTGCTTCTAGGAAACCAGACAGGTACTACAAAGTACCTGACTCTCATAAATTCTTTTTCAAAAATCCTACTGCTGACCCAGAGATCATTTCCCAGGGGCCTAAAGGTAGTAAGGCAACTACAGCTAAGAATCCCACCTCTTCAGACAGGGATTCCAGAGCTTTGGACAGATGAGGTAAGAAAGTATATACTTCTGCAACTCTCGCCACTAGGGCCTTGAATTGTCTCTTTCTTGCCACTAGGACCTTGAATTGTCAGTTTCACATGCTGAAGTATCAGCAACATATTATGGAACTCATTAAGCAAAAAGTAGCTTCCTTTACAGACTGTGCGAAAATAAAGAATTGCAGGAACTTATGCATTCTGCAAGCCAAGTCAGCAAGCATACATTGCAGTCTGGCTTTGACACCCTAGAAGCATCTTGCAGGGCAGCAGTCACTGGTTCTGTACTGAGAAGATGTGCTTGGCTTAAGGAGCAGACCTTGCCAGACCATGTCAAATCAAAGTTATTAGACGCTCCTTTAAGCAAGGACAATCTGTTTGGCACCAAAGCTGAAGAGGATCTTAAAAAAATAGAAGAAAAAGCTAAATCTATGCAGACAGTTAAAGATTTCTTATATGTGCAGCTTCCTAGATTCAGTAGGCATTGCCTGTCGAAACACTGGTCCTTTCCAGCTCCTTCCAGGCCATCTCAAATTAGACCCAGGGGAAACAGACCACCCAGACTACAGTCTCAGGGTATGCAGAGATCTAAGCAATGGAGTGCCCCCACCCCCAAAGCAGGGAGTGCTAAGCCACCTCCCTACGGTAAGAACTCACAATGACTTCTCTCCTCCACTCCCCACCTCTGCCCAGCTGCTTGTGCCCCTAGGAGGAAAACTTGACCTTCATGCAAAAAAGCTGGATATCCATCACCAAAGGCCATTGGGTCCTCAACATTGTATCCCAGGGGTACAAATTCTACTTCCACACTCTGCCTACCCCAAAAGGGTTCCCAGATCTTCCTCCAAACCAGTGGGCAGAGGCACAAAATTAAGTCCTATCCCTGCTCTCTGTCAGGGCTGTTCAACTGGTTCTGGCGGAACAGATAGGTCATGGATTGTATTCCTGACTTTTCCTGGTACCCAGAAAAGAAGGCTCTTGGCGCCCAATCATTGATCTTTCTATCCTCAACACCTTCCTGGTGGTACCAAAGTTCAAAATGCTCACCCTGCAACAGCTTCTACTTATGCTAGCCAAGGATGCCTGGTTAGTGACCCTAGACTTAAAAGAAGCCTATCTGCACATCCCTGTAAGGGAGTCATGCAGAAAATATCTAAGTTTCAGGGCCGGATCTATGCATTATCAGTTTTCTCCACTTCCCTTTGGCTTATCCACTGCTCCCAGACTATTCACAAAATGCCTGGCTCCTGCCGTCTCTTACTGCAGGCAGAGAAATATTCAAATTTACCTGTACTTGGGTGACTGCCTGATACAGGCGGACAGTCAGGAATTGCTGTTAACAGCACCTGACATTTGTAAAGAACCTTCAAACATCCCTGGGTTACACCATCAACGAAAATAAATCAAAACTAGTGCCTAGTCAAAAGATTGTATTCCTGGGAGCAAGCTTGGACACAGCATGCCAGATGGCATTCCTCACTTCAGAAAAACAAGCCTATCTGACAGACTATTGCACTTTGCTGGTCACCAGAACCCAGCTATCCACGAGGAAAATCCTGCAGGCCCTAGGGTTCATGGCCTCATGCATTCTACTAATTCTATATGCCAGACTGCTTATGAGGAAACTTCAGTGGTACTTAAAAAGTTTTTGGGGCCAACATTCTCAGGACCTGGAGACAGTCATTCTATCATACCCTGTCTAAGGACAGAGTTTCTTTGGTGGGCAGCAGCATGCAACCACAACAAGGGACTGCCAGCTGTACAGCACGCCCTGACAGCTTTCAGATCCCTACTCTCTCCTCTGCTAATCAAAACAGACAACACCACAGTTATGTGGTACATCAACAAGCGGGGGGAACCCTCTCTTACCCACTCTGCAGGTTAGCCATGGCCTTGTGGAACATGGCCTTGGACATGCAAGTCCATCTGCAAGCTCAGTTCCTGCCAGGCAAACAAAACTCACTGGCAGACGATTTAAGCAGAAATCTCCTGGACCCACACGAGTGGCAGTTATAGCCCAGCACCTTCAACCTTCTGATTCAGAAATGGGGGACCTCAGAGGTGGATCTCTTTGCCTCCCCCTGCAACCACCAGCTCAGCAAATTCTGCACCAGGAACCTTCATAGCAGGGCCTGGAAAGTGAATGCCCTATCTTTTCTGTGGGTAAATCTCTCAATCTATCCCTTTCCTCCTCTGCCCCTTCTCCCAAGAGTATTACTCAAAATAAGACAGGGCAGACCGAGGACAATTCTGATTGCCCTGGAATGACCATGCCAGCACTGGTACCCACTCCTGTGCAGCGCGACACCGGTACCACCACGGCACCTACACCAGAACCCAACCCTACTCTCTCAGCAGGAGGGTCAGATTTTGCATCCGCAACTGCAAACCGTAAATCTTGCAGTCTGGCTTATTCCTTGAATTCTCCCCCAGCATCCCTAAGCAAGTGGGTGCTGGATGTCATTCTTGAAGCCAGAAGACCCAGTACAAAAAAATCCTATGCTGATAAGTGGAAACCGTGCTGCTTCTGGATTCAAGCCAAAGGAGAGAACACAACTCTGCCCTCCCTGCCTCTAATCCTGGATTACTTAGCAGATCTACTCCACAAAGGCCTGTTTTTCTCATCCATTAAGATACACGCCTCAGCCATTTTGGCTCATTACAACACTGAGCCACCTCTCTTCTCGCACCCTCTTAATCAGACAATTCCTGAGAGGGGCAAACAACTTAAGGCCGCCAAGGAGAGCACCCACCCCTGCTTCGGACCTTAACTTTGTACTGGAAAAGCTCACACTTCCCCCTTTTGAACCTGCAGAGTTAAAATGTCTCTCTTGGAAAACAGCTTTGCTTCTGGCTATCACTTCAGCTAGAAGAGTGTCTGAGCTTCAGGCACTTATGGCTATGGATCCCTTCATTATTTCCCATGCTGACAGGGTTTCCCTCAGGACTAACTCTTCCTTTATGCCTAAAGTGATGTCCAGTGTGGCTCTCAACCAATCCATCCATTTGCCAAACTTCTTCCCTAATCCACAAAACAAAGGGGAAAGGAGCCTGCACTCCTTGGACTTGCACAGACAGCTCAAATTCTCCCTTGATAGGACTAAACCCTTCAGGAAATCTAACCAGTTACTAGTCAGCTTTGCAACAGGGGCAGAGGGCAAGGCCATTTCAAAACAAGCAATCTCCAAATGGGTAGCACACTGCATCCATTTCCGCTGCAAGCACCATGAGAAACCAACCCCTCAAGGGGTCAGAACACATTCCACTAGGCAACATCTACCTCTACAGCATTTCTCAGGGAAGTCCCTATAATGAAAAACAGGCTGAGCCAGTCACCACAGCTGATATAAATCCTCTTTAATTGTAGAGACAAAAAGTAAGCGCTTTCACGATCCTCTTGACCGCTTCATCAGACTCAAATAAAATCCTTTCATACACCTACTTTTATACACTCAGTAATCAATTAAAACATTAAGAACATCAGTTATTCAATTATGCATGTTAAAACTTCATATTAAAGACTTCATTTAAAAAAATAGTAAAAAGTATAGCAAAAAATACATTTGTCTAATAATAACTCATTAATGCTTAAGTGTCCTAGGTTTTAAAAAGGGTTTCAGGGACACTGCCTCATTAATCCCTGGAGAGGTATGTGCATTCAGTCTGAGTATCCATCTTTGCTCTGCAAGCTCAGGCCTGTTTTTTATGTCCCCACCCCTCATTCCTTCCTGCAGAATCTCTAGAACAATAAATTTAAAGGAATGCTGTCTGCCTTTAGTTTCTACATGCTTAAAAAGAGTGTTTGTTTCCTTTTTATTGGAAATATCTCTGTAGTGCTCCTGTATGCATTCTTTTAGCATACGATTAGTCTTTCCTATGTAGTAAGCATTGCATATTATGCAGAAAGCAAAATGCACTATATTTTATGTTCTGCAGTCAGCATACTGCCTGGCTTGTAATTCAAAGTGCAGATCAGGGTTGGATATATGTGGTACATGAATGAATATACTTGCATGCTGAACATTTCCTGCACATATAAGTGCCTTTTCTTTCACATAAATTGTTCAGTCTATTACTCTTGTTGCCATAGCACAGTTGACGTTTAAGGGACCTCTTATTTTTAAAAGCAAAACTAGGTGCGTCTTCTATAAAACCATCCAGGTCTCTAATAGTTTTTAAGATGTTCCAATTTCTTTTAAATACTTCACAAAAAATACTAATGTTACTGCTAAAAGTAAGGGGGAATCTAAGTTTACCATCATTACTGCCATTCACCTGGGGTGCATTATTTGCTCCCTCAGAAAAAAAGGTCTACCTCTGGTGTTTCTTTCTCTCTTCATTTCAACTACATATTTATCATACATATCACCAGGATACCCTCTCTCTAAAAACTCTTCTTTAAGCTTATCTAATGCTGCCTTAAGCTATGACTCCTCATTATGTAGTCTCATCAGCCCAAGGATTTGCCCTTTCACTACATTTTTACCTACAAATTTCGGATGCATGCTGTCTTTATGTAGCAAATCATTTTTCCTCGTGGGTTTCCTGTGAATACTTGTCTGAATCCCTAGAATATCTGATTTCCTTAGTTTAATGTCAAGGAATTCTATCTCTTCCTATGAAAATTTAACAGTAAATTTCAAGAAAGAGGTAGTGCCATGCAGATATTCAATAAATGAAATAAGTTCATTTTGCGTACCTTTCCATAGAAAAAAACATGTCATCAACAAAACGAGTGTTCCAAATTAAGTTGTTCCTAAATTCCTCCTTCTCCAGGAATGATTCACATTCCCATTGAACCAACACAAGATTGGCATAGCTGTTGGCTCACGGAGTGCCCATTGCCACGCCAATCTTTTGAAGGTACATCACATCTCCAAAACTAAACAGGTTATTTTCTAGGATAATCTCAAGTAGAGAGCATATCAACCTGATCTTCTCATTGGTAAAAACGCGTTTAGAATGCAGCAGGCTTCTGATGTTTTCAGCACCCCAGGCATTGGGTATGACTGTGAATAGAGAGACTATATCTAGTGTAACAAAATAAAATGTTTCAGTTAAGATCTTCAGTCTTGCTATATAGTAACTCCAGAAACATTCTAGTGTCTTTCAACACACTACTACATGTCTCTAGCACAGGATGCAGATATTTTTCTACATAAATAGACAGGGGCTCTGTAGCCCACCCCTTGCCTGAGACTATAGGTCTCATAGGTGGAGTCCTCAAGTTCTTATGTACTTTAGGTAATCCATATATAGCTGGAAATACTGGATTTTCAATAGTAAAGTACTTAAATAGATCTTCTGTAATCATCCCATTAACTAAAAGATCAAACAACATAACAGAGATTCTATCTGTTATTCCCTTAGCTTGTATTCGGGTTATTATCTGATATGTGTTCTCTTCCTCTAATAGTAATCTCATTTGTGTCATATATTGATCTTTGTCAAACACCACAACGCCTCCACCTTTATCAGCTGGCCTTATTTCAATAGACTTTAAGGTTCTCAATTCAGATAGTGCCTCATTCTCTGTTTTACTTAAATTATACCGCTTAACTACAGTACCTTCATCAAAGATTTTTCTAATTTCATTCTCACAGACAGAAACAAATGTGTCCATTATCGGATGTGTTTTAGGTACAAAAGTACTTGGTTTAGTGAAGGTATGCATCACATTATCAGTATTTTTAAACATAGTCTTAAGAGTCAACGTTCTAGCGAACATTCTTAACTCCTGTAGGAAATCAACCATATCCGTCTTTTGCAATGGAATAAAAGATAAGTCTTTACTTAACACAGAGGTTTGTGTAGAAATCAATGGTATGCTACAGATATTTATGACCAAACCTTTGCAGTTCTGCTCTGTGTTACCCTCTGTTGTGCAGCTAGACTGTTGGGTTTCTCCAGGGTTTTCTCTCTCCTTCCTCAACTCCTCGATCTCTCTTTTATTGGTAGTGCCTCTTGTAGTTGAAATGGCACTAACAAAGTTCGTTTCTGCTGACCCATAACCTCCAAAACAGAAGTAGCTTGACTGGTACAGTTGGATGTACTACTTTGTACTTTATGAATGGCACTCGTTGTTTGGGTATTTTTGATCATTTCTAACATTAACTCAGGACAGTGCCACCCACGGCATTATCGGTTATGCTCACCTCCTCCACTTCCCTGCTCGTCGTTTGCCGATGTCACCTGGTCTCCATTCGTGGGGGTTTGCCTCGGCCAGGCAAAAACCCTCCCACTTTGGAAATCGGTCATGTCCCTTTGCAACTTTTTTAATTTACCATTTTGTAGGCACTTATCATATCCAGCAATCTGGTCATGCAGACCATCTATTCTGTCAAGTAAAATATCTGCTGGATAAGTGTTCTGCAAGCGCATATGCAACCCCTTGAGCTCATTCATTAATTCTCTCTCCTGCGGCAAGAAAAAATCTATCAACAACCTCATATAGTCATAGCTCAATTGTAAGTTCATTTGTTGCCACTTTCTCAGTAATTCAGGGAAAACTTCCCCATACCTTGGCATAGTTAGAACACGTAGACCTCTAGGCACTATTTTGTACCGCAGTGAAGCCTTGAAGTGAAGTCTCTGCCAATGTAAACGTTTAAATTTATACAGCTTATTTTCATAGTCTCTAAACTACTCATTAAAACGTCTTTGCAGATTCTCATCAGCGTTCGGTGCACTACAAACGGAAAACAGGTTGATCCACCAGGGGATTGCCTTCTATACACACAATCCAATCCAAATTATCAGCTTGTAGGTGCAGTGCAGCATTACCTACAGCAGTGCTCATGTCCGAGCCTTCAGCCATGCTTATGTCCGAGCCTTCAGCCATGCTCAGGTCTGGTGAATAAAACAAATGTAATACCAAAGAAAATAGCACCAGCTACCTGAGAAAGAACCGGCTCACGCAGAATAATCCGATACAGAGAAAAACAGGCTGAGCCAGGCACCACAGCTGATATAAATCCACTTTAATTGTAGAGACAAAAAGTAAGCGCTTTCATGATCCTCTCAAGCGCTTCATCAGACTCAGATAAAATCCTTTCATACACCTACTTTTGTATACTCAATAATCAATTAAAACATTAAGAACATCAATTATTCAGTTATGCATGTTAAAAGTTCATATTAAAGACTTCATTTAAAAAATAGTAAAAAGTATAGATAAAAATACATTTGTCTAATAATAACTCATTAATGCTTAAGTGTCCTAGCTTTTAAAAAGGGTTTCAGGGACACTGCCTCATTAATCCCTGGAGAGGTATGTGCATTCAATCTGATTATCCATCTTTGCTCTGCAAGCTCAGTCCTGTTTTTTATGTCCCTACCCCTCATTCCTGCCTGCAGAATCTCTAGAACAATAAATTTAAAGGAATGTTGTCTGCCCTTAGTTTCTACATGCTTAAAGAGAGCATTTATTTCCTTTTTATTGGCAATATCTCTGTAGTGCTCCTGTATGCATTCCTTTAGCATACAATTAATCTTTCCTGTATAGTAAGCATTGCATATTATGCAGAAAGCAAAATACACTATATTTTTTGTTGTGCAGTCAGCATACTGCCTGGCTTGTAATTCAAAGTGCAGATCAGGGTGGATATATGTGGTTCTTGAATGAATATACTTGTAATTCAAAGTGCAGATCAGGGTGGATATATGTGGATGTCCTTCATGGATGCATCTGCAGTCATAACAACTGGGTTGTCCTGTCGTCAGGCAGCCCTTCAGTCGGCCGGATTCCAAAGTCCGGGTCCGGCTTCGGCTGATGTCGCACTTCACCCGACGTCATCTCTGTTGGTCTTCGGGTATAAAAGCTTCAGCCGACGCCATTTTCTTCAGTCTTTCTTGCCGCGTGGCGCCCGAAGCAGAAGCTGTTCGCAAGTGCCGGTCGGTCGGATCCAGAGATTACTTCTACCGAATACTACTTCGAAGACTTCTAAAGCTAAGTACCCCGTTGGGGACTCTTTCTTGCCTCAGCCGATGTCAGAAAAAGTTAATAATTGTTTAACCTGTGGGAAACAAATACCTCATAAAGATTTCCACTCTTACTGCCTGCCTTGCTTAGGCCCAGCCCACCACGTAGCAGCCTGTTCGTCCTGTGCTTCTTTCAACCGACGAACGCTTAGGCGTCGGTCGGAGTTTGCAGAACAGTTTTTCGGTTCTGATTTTGCGTACATTATGCCGCCGGATCCTCCGACTACGCATTCTGCCAAAAAACGCAAAGAAAAAGACCGACACTCGCGGTCCGCGGTTTCGGCCGAAACCATGGTTAAGCAAACCGCGAGTGTCTCGGTTTCGGCCGAAACCGAGAAAACTGATCAAAATACAGCTGAATCTACCTCTACAACTGAGGTCCCTGCTAACACTCTTGAATCGGCCTCAGAAATTTTACCCACTACGGTGCTTACCACTGACTTATCAGACACCATTCCCTTGGATGTCTCTACCCCAGCACGTGGTGCTGCTAGGCCTCCAGCAGCCATGTCCATTAAGGCCTTCGCCAGGGCTAAAGCAGCCAAGACTACTAAAACAGTGCCTGTTAAACCCCCCTCAACCAGGCCCTCTTCCAGTTCTCAAATGCTTACTTTGGCAGAAGGTTTAATTTCATTAATTAGAGGATCTCAATCTCACCCAGACAGGGCCTCTCAGCCCCAGAGAAGAGACCTAGGGCAGAGCCCCATGAGCCAGTGTCCTCTGATGATTCTGCTGATGAATCAGACATAACTGACCAGCCAGAGGCTCCTTTCTCCAATTTTGAAGATTCTGATGCTGAAGAATCCATTCCAGCTGCTTCCCCACCAGAAGAATTCTCCTTTGGGAAACCTTGCATGCCATGCGAGAACAGTTCCAATGGCAGCAACAGGATTTTTCAGACTCCAGGAAAAGACTTAGGACCTTTTTGCACCTTCCACAGCACAGGCCCTTAGCTATACCTCCTGTTCTCTCTGTGGTGGATGATGCTTTCAATGATGTCTGCTCCGCTCCAGATTCTTTACCCCCAGCCCCTGCCAAACCAGACAGATTTTACAGGGTGCCAGATACTCATCACCACCTTTACAAGGCCCCTCTTGCAGACCCGAAAAACTATTTCCCAGGGTCCCAAGGCAGTAGTCATGACCATAGCTAAAACCCTGTTCCTTCTGAAAGGGAAGCAAGGTCATTAGACAGATGGGGTAAAAGGTTTACACTTCAGCCACTCTCTCAGCTAGAGCTTTAAACTGTCAGTTTCACATGATACAATACCAAGAGTTTATGCTTGATCAGTTAACTAAAAAGCTAACCACTGATGAATCTCTTGATAAGAAATATGTATTAGAAATGGTAAATAACATACAGCAAGTTAGTAACCACTCTTTAAAATGTGGCTATGATGCACTGGAGGCTTCATTTAGATCAGCCATGACTGGCACTGTAATTAGAAGGCATGCATGGCTAAAGGAGCAAGCTTTACCGGATCATGTTAAATCTAAATTGCTAGATGCTCCTATGGATAAAACAAGTTTGTTTGGTACACCTGCCCAGCAGGTTATGAAGAAAATGGAAGAAAAGGCAAAATCAGTCCAGACAGTTAAAGATTTCTTGCAGGTTCAACCCCAAGGTTTAGCAGGAACTGGCCTGCCAAAAATTGGTCCTTTCCTGACTCCACAAGACCTCAAAGGGGCAGGAATAGACGTTCCAGAGGCAGAAACCAATCCAGAGGAGGTGCCTACAGAGGACGACAGTGGCAAGGTAACAACAGAGGCACAGACTCAACACCTGCCACTCCATCAACACAGCCACAGTGACTTAATCCTAAACCCGCCTACCAGGGAACAAATAGCAGCTCCTCTAGGCGGAAAGCTAACCTTATTTTCAAAAAACTGGCACCACATAACAAAGGACAAGTGGATTTTACGAACCATAGATCAAGGTTACCGGTTCCACTTCCACACTTTACCAGACAAAAGAGGAATGCCAAATCTACCTCCAAATCAAAAGACAGAGGCTCTACAACAGATAATGGAGTTAGCAAACATGAGAGCTGTGGAGAAAGTGCCAACAGCAGAGCAAGGAAAGGGGTTCTACTCCAGACTATTCCTAGTTCCAAGAAAGGGAAAAGTTGGAGACCAATTCTAGACCTGTCCACCCTGAATACTTACATCATTGTCCCAAAATTCAAAATGCTGACCCTACAGCAACTTCTTCCCATGCTGGGCAAGGAGTGTTGGCTGGTAACTCTAGATCTCAAGGAGGCATACCTGCACGTCCCCATTCGACCAATCTGCAGAAGATACCTCAGATTTCTTGCAGGATCAGAGCACTATCAATTCTCAGCATTGCCCTTTGGCTTATCTACTGCCCAGAGTATTCACAAAATGCCTGGCATCAGTAATCGCCCATTGCAGACTACAGGGAATTCAAATTTATCCATACCTGGACGACTGCCTGATACAAGGAGACAACAAAAGCAAGCTGACAACAGATTTACAAAGGGTCATTTACTTGCTTCAAGCACTGGGATACACAGTCAATTTACAAAAGTCAAGACTGATACCATCCCAGACAAGGACTTTCCTGGGAGCGGAATTGGACACAGTAAGACAAATGGCATTCCTAACTACAGAAAAACAAAAAGAACTCCCTCTTTACTTCTTGGCACTAACAAAACTGAACAAGTTAACAGCAAGAAAGGTACTGCAGGCCTTGGGTTTCATGGCATCATGCATAATCTTGATTCCATTTGCCAGACTACATATGAGAAAACTACAGTGGTACCTAAAGAATTTATGGTCCCAACACAGACACAGCCTAGAAACGGAAATCCCACTAATACCATGCTTAAAACAGGAGTTCCTATGGTGGGCTCAGGCATGCCAGTCAAACCCAGGCCTGCCCTTTCGCAAGGGTCAAGCAAGCCAGACCATCACAACAGACGCTTCAGACCTAGGATGGGGGGCGCATATGCTGGACAAATGCGTACAAGGATTGTGGACACAGGACCAACTTCACCTGCACATCAACCTAAAAGAAATGCTGGCAGTAAAACTGGCAATCCAAAAGTTCAGACCATTTCTCAAGGAGGACCACTTGATGATAAGGACAGACAACACCACAGTCATGTGGTACATCAACAAACAGGGAGGCACTCATTCTTACCCCCTATGCAGAATGACTTTGGAGCTGTGGACCCTGGCACTCAGCTACAACATCCAGTTACAGGCAATATTTGTGCCAGGAAAAGAAAACTCTCTAGCAGATATGTTAAGCAGGACCACATCGGATGCCCACGAATGGCAGCTGCACCCGGATATCTTCAAGACCATCTCAAAGAAATGGGGAATGCCTCAGATAGATCTATTCACATCACCTTTCAATCACCAGCTCAAAAAATTCTGCACAAGGACATTCCACCCACTAGCATGGAAAGTGGACTCGCTCTCCTTCAGCTGGAAAGGCCTAACAGCATATGCATTCCCACCTCTTCCCTTGATACACAAAGTACTACTAAAAATCAAGGAGGAACGTCCAAGGATAATCCTGATAGCTCCAAACTGGCCAAGACAGCATTGGTACCCACTGCTGAGGAGCATGTCTCGGAACAATATGTGGCCAATACCCCTGATGCCTTTGATGCTAACTCAGAACAACTTCAGCACCATGCATCCAAACCTAAAAACGCTGCAACTGACTGCATGGAACATCACGTAGCAGCTGCTAATACAGAACTTTCACAAAGAGTTAAAGACATTATTCTTGAAGCACGCAGGCCTTCAACTAGAAGGAATTATGCTGGGAAATGGAAAAGGTTTGTCATTTGGAGTTCTGAAAGAGGAAAAGATGTATCAAACATAGATATGCCTAACATTCTGGAGTATCTGGCGAACTACTTCATTCAGGCCTGTCCTACTCCTCCATCAAGATTCATGCATCAGCTATTTCAGCAGAATACAGCTTTGATCCACCTGTTTTTTCACACCCTTTGCTCAGGCAGTTCTTCAGAGGAATCAAGAATGTAAAACCTCCAAGGAAACCACCATTGCCAGCTTGGGACTTGAACTTTGTGCTAGAAAAATTGACACTATCACCTTTTGAACCAGCAGCAACAGCAGACCTACAACACCTGTCATGGAAAACTGCTTTCCTACTGGCAATTACTTCAGCAAGGAGGGTTTCAGAACTACAGGCCTTAATGGCAGTGCAACCCTTTCTAATCTTCCACCAAGATAGAGTGTCCATGAGGACTAATCCTACATTTATGCCTAAGGTGGTATCCAGAGTGTCTTTAAACCAAGCAATCCACCTACCTACCTTCTTTCCCAACCCACAAAACAGAGGGAAAGAATACTGCATACCTTGGATGTACATAGACAGCTACGCTACTACTTGGACAGAACAAAAATAGCAGAAAGACTGACCAACTTTTCGTAGCCTATGCAACAGGAAGGGAAGGAAAAGCTATTTCCAAACAGACAATCTCCAAATGGATAGGAAATTGCATACGATTCTGTTACTCCTTCCATGGAAAACCAATTCCACAGAACATAAGACCTCATTCTACAAGGGCAACAGCCACTACCACAGCCTTCTTACGAGGAGTGGCTAACAAAGACATTATTGAGGCGGCTACTTGGACCTCCGTGCATACATTTGCCAAGCATTATAATTTACCTCTATATTCCAGATCCCGAGCAGGGTTTGCCACTGCTGTTCTGCAAGGGATCCTAAACACACCATAATCTACTTTTATCCTCCCCCCCTAGTTGGCTATGGTATTCTACCCAGTTGTTATGACTGCAGATGCATCCATGAAGGACATAGTACAGTTTTGTACCTACCATAAATGTAGATGTCCGAATTGGATAGCATCTGCAGTCAGGATTACCCTCCCTCCTTCCCTCTGTGGTACTCCTAGGGTGTTTACCCTTCTAATAGCTAGCTAGTGGGGATTTCTTTCATGGTGTATTTGTTTGTATTTATGTACATACATGCTTATTTTTGTGTTTACCTCTATCTTTTGGAAACATTGGCATCTATCCAAAATTTTTAGCCTTCTATAGGGCTTCTGGCATCTGGGGCAAGAAACACTGAAGAAAATGGCGTCGGCTGATGCTTTTATACCCGAAGACCAACAGAGATGACGTCGGGTGAAGTGCGACATCAGCCGAAGCCGGACCCGGACTTTGGAATCCGGCCGACTGAAGGGCTGCCTGACGACAGGACAACCCAGTTGTTATGACTGCAGATGCTATCCAATTCGGACATCTACATTTATGGTAGGTACAAAACTGTACTTTCTTGAATGAATATACTTGTAATTCAAAGTGCAGATCAGGGTGGATATATGTGGTTCTTGAATGAATATACTTGTAATTCAAAGTGCAGATCAGGGTGGATATATGTGGTTCTTGAATGAATATACTTGTAATTCAAAGTGCAGATCAGGGTGGATATATGTGGTTCTTGAATGAATATACTTGTAATTCAAAGTGCAGATCAGGGTGGATATATGTGGTTCTTGAATGAATATACTTGTAATTCAAAGTGCAGATCAGGGTGGATATATGTGGTCCTTGAATGAATATACTTGTAATTCGAAGTGCAGATCAGGGTGGATATATGTGGTCCTTGAATGAATATACTTGTAATTCGAAGTGCAGATCAGGGTGGATATATGTGGTCCCTGAATGAATATACTTGTAATTCGAAGTGCAGATCAGGGTGGATATATGTGGTTCTTGAATGAATATACTTGTAATTCGAAGTGCAGATCAGGGTGGATATATGTAGTCCTTGAATGAATATACTTGTAATTCGAAGTGCAGATCAGGGTGGATATATGTGGTCCTTGAATGAATATACTTGTAATTCGAAGTGCAGATCAGGGTGGATATATGTGGTTCTTGAATGAATATACTTGTAATTCGAAGTGCAGATCAGGGTGGATATATGTGGTCCTTGAATGAATATACTTGTAATTCGAAGTGCAGATCAGGGTGGATATATGTGGTTCTTGAATGAATATACTTGCATGCTTACATGGGACATCCTGGAAGCTGCTACCAGGAGTTCTGTCCACACCTTAACCAAGCATCATCACCTGCCTATCTTTTTCAAATCCAGGGCAGGTTTTGCTACTGCAGTCCTGCAAGGCATACTAGCCAGCCCTAACTCTTCTTGACTGCCTCCACCCTTCATCAGCTTTGGGAATCTACCCAAGTGTGATGACTGCAACAGTGAAACATGAAGAACATAGTACAGTTGTGTACACTTACCATAAATGTAGAAGTTTGAGTGTATTCACTGTTGCCTTCCTGGTTTCCCACCCTCCAGCCCCTTGGTCTGTCTCTCTCCTCTCTCTATGCTTTATACTCACCCCTTTTAGGGGTATTGGTATTTACTTTTTACTGGCGGTGTTTCCCCCACCATAACCTAGCTCCCTATTTGGGGGACCTCTGATATTTGTGGGGGAAAAAAACTGATGTAATGGCATCGGCTGCCTGTTTGTATACCCCTGACGACAGTCCTGGAGTGACAGCAACCGACGCAGAAATACTAAGTTTATGGTATTTGGGCCGACTGAGGGCTACCTGCAGGCAGATAACCCAGGTGTGATGACTGCAGCAGTGAATACACTCGAACGTCTACATTTATGGTAAGTATACACAACTGTACTTTCAAGGGACTTCGCAAGAACACGAATACCATTTGCACATCAATGTCCTAGAGATGAGAGTAGTGCTTCTGGCATTGCAAGCATTCCAGATCTCTCTTCCAACAGGTACGATTGTGATGCAGCCAAACAATATGTCCGTGGTGTGGTACATCAACAAACAAGACAGAACCAGATCCTGCCCTCTATGTCGAGATGCTCAGAGTATGGCAATGGGCAATTTCTTCTCAACGTTTTGTAACTGCAACACACATTCCGGGGAAATCCAACGTGATAGTGGGAAAATTCAGCCGGGCAGTTCTTAAGCCTCATGAGTAGTCCATGAAACAAGAAATTGCAAACCAAATTTTTTGCAAGTGGGGCCAGCCTTGCTGTGACCTCTTTGCTACGTCCATGAACTCCAAATGCAGCAGCTACCTTGCCCCTAATCCCCCTTCCAAGGGAGTCACCAAGAGATGCACTTGTTCACGATTGGCCCCTCGGACTTCTTTATGCATTTCCCCATTTCCGTTAATACCCAAAGTTGTACAGAAAGCCAAATTGTTGAGTCACAAACTAATTCTCATCGCTCCATACTGCCCTCGTCAAATCTGGTTCCCTTTCCTGTGGCCCCATCTCCAGGAGAAGCCTTGGATTCTGGACCCAGTTCCGGATCTTCTGACCCATCTGTCAGGAACGCTCCATTCCTCCATCCAAACCCTCAAGCTGACAGCTTGGTTGCTCCATTTCCCATTTTAGCCAGGCTTCCGGACATATCCCTGGCAGTGTGACACATTCTGGTTTCATCTCATAAGACTGCAACTAGAAAACTGTATGCTAGCAAATGCAAAAGGTTTTCTTGTTGGGCTTCCAAGTATCACAGAGACCCCTTCACAACCCCTGTGACTACAATTCTACATTTTTTTAGCAGAGATTTTCAGTCAAGGGCGCAGCTACTATACGAGTACAATTAGCTGCCATATTAACTACCATGTAGGAGACATGGGATCGAAAATAATGTCTCACAGATTATGCAAAGCCTTCCTGAGGGGTACATTCCTGTTAAGACCACCAATAAGAGAACCGCCACCTCCCTGGGATCTAAATTTGGTACTGACTACTTTAATTCTCCCTCCATTCGAGCCAGCTTCCTCTTGTCCACTAAAGTTCCTAACATGGAAGGCAGTCTTTTTGACAGCCATTACTTTGGCTAGGAGGGTTTCAGAACTACAAGCTCTGTCTATTCGTCCTCCCTATTTAGTTTTCCACAAAGACAGAGTCTCTCTTAGAACAAACCCTTCTTTTCTGCCCAGAGTATGTTCGGAGTCCAACTTGAATTCATCCATTGACGTACCTGCCCTCTTTCCCAACTGTGGCAACAAGGCAGAATATAAGCTTCACCAATTGGATGTCCATAGGCAGTTACGCTTCTAGTTACATAGGACGAAGGAGTTTAGAAAATCTGACTAATTATTTGTCTCATTCTGAGAGACTAGAAAAGGGGCGCCAGTTTTAAGAGTCGCTTTATCTAAATGGCTTTCAGACACCATTACTTATGCATATAGCTCTTCACATAAGCAACTGCCAGGTAAAATTCAAGGCCATTTGACTAGAGCTATGTCTACTTCCACCACTTTCCAAGCCAGAATACCTTTGGATTCAATTTGTGCGGCAGCCACATGGGCTAATCCTCGTACCTTTATCACTCATTACAAAGTAGATGTGGCCTCCCGGAACAGGGCTTCCTTTGGTTCCACTGTTCTGAAGAGTTTATTCCCTTGAGCCACCTGAGAAAGAAGGTGATGTGGACGCTGTCCCAACCAGCAAGAATGAAGGTGAGATAGGACAACATAACATAAAGAAGTTATGTACTCACCAACATAACATAAAGAAGTTATGTACTCACCGTATCGTTCCATGTTTGTTGTCCATAATCTCACCTTCATTCTTGCATCCCACCCTCCTTCCCCCTACCTGGAGGATCGAGAGGAATTTTTGGAATTGGTCATAAAGTTCTCTGATTCCCTTCTTGCCTCATGAGACATGGGCTAAGGATTTTTATCTTTACCTTTTTTGGTTAGACAAGTAAGTTCTAGTTATTAGTATTTGCAAACAAGATCTGGGTAACTGTCGCCAGGCATCATGGGATAGGGTATAGTCTCGAGCCAGTGAAAGCTCTTGAGGTTTAGTGTTAGGCCGAGTCAGAACCAATGCTCGGTTCCAAACCCACCCATCAAGCATGAAGGCAAGATTAGGGACAACAAACATGGAATGTTATGGTGAGTACATAATTTCTTTTTTTCTTGTACCTTAGGATTCAGAAGCCACAACTGTTGGCTCATGTGGTGTTTCAGAATTTATTTTCAGATGGTTAATAATTTTCTCAGAGTATTAGGTATTTAAAAAAATCTAAACTGTCAAGTTGGAGTTTCTTCAGGCACTAAGATGCATATATGACAGTTCATTCATCTAGAAAGTTTCTATATAGAATTGTCTGTCTCAGAAATCTTAAAATCAAGAAAAGGAAAAGAAAGCTTAAAGTCGTGAAAAGGAAAAGAAAGTTTAAGAAATAATAGCAAATAGAATATTTTCCATCTTTTCGTAGGAATTATCCCTTTTTCAGAACATACCTGCACTGCAGACTTAACATCTATCTTGTAAACATTATAAATTTAAACGTTTGAAGTCATCTCTTATATTTTACTAATTATCCCAAGCATTATCATTTAAAAAGGCATTTGTTATGTTTTTAAAATTCTTCACAAAATCCAAATATGAGTGAAAGGGTATGTTTATTTATTGTTTGGTATCTTTATAATGACGTTTTTGAGGGCATATCTAGTATAGTAATCGGGGAAAAAAACATATTGGTCAGGCGGCCATGTACAAGAACCTGTAAGCTAGAAGCGAGTCACAACATAACCCATTTGGAATCTACTAAGATACTAGTCTTGGGGTAAAAAGTGAAAATGATGTTCTTCGTCTTCCATTGCTGCAGTCCTGACTATTGGGTATAGTCCGCGTCCAGTCGGCCCGAATACCAGAGTATAAGGCTGACGTCGGTCAGGGCGCATTAGACTGACGTCAGTACGTCAGGGTACTAATGCGCATGACCGACGCCATATCCTCAGTCTTTTTTGCCGCATGGTCCGATGCAGAAGCAGTTTTGCGAGTGCAGGTTGGCGTTCTGAAATATTTCCGAAACCGGAGTTTCAGACCGAAACAGAGTTGGCTAAGTACCCCGTTGGGGAACATTTTGGTTTTTCTTGCCTCAGTATTTTACCGGATGTCAGAAAAAGTGAATAACTGTATTTCTTGTGGGAAACAGATACCTCATAGGGATTATCATACCTTGTGTATACCTTGTTTAGGGCCTGAGCACGACGTTGTTGGTTGCCGCTCTTGTGCTAGGTTTAACAAACGCACTATTAAGAGGAGGTTAGACTGTGCCAGGTTAGTGTTTGGGAAGCGTTGCAATTATAAGATGCCGTCGGATGCTCCGACGCCCGCTTCCTCTAAGAAGCGCAAGGATAAAACTGTGAAGCCTAGGGTTGATGAACCGGCAGTCCCGGACGTCGGTTCTTTAGAAGGCTCAGTGGAGCCGGAGGTTTTGCCAGGAGTTTCCATGGAGTCCCAGGCAGAAACTATACTATTACAGGATGTGCCTTCTCAGGAGGTAAGCCAGGCTGAGGGGGCTTCTCAGGTGACTGTTCTTCCCTCTCTTCCCAAGGTAGTTAGAGCCTCTCCTTCTGTTGCCAAATCTTCTTTGAGAGGTAGGCCTAGTTCAGCTTCAGTGGGGGCTTCTCCTAGCATTTCGGGTTCTGTACCTAAGAAACATATGCTTAAAATGGCAGAAGATTTGATTACTATGATTAGGGGTTCTATGCCCCTGCCTGATAAGAGGCCTAAGGTGGAACCGGAGTTTGATAGTTTTGAACAGTGTTCAGAGGCTTCAGAATCTTCTGTGGAAGATATGCAGGAATATCCTACTTATTCTGATTCTGATGTGGATGATTCCACTCCTACAGCTTCTCCGCCTGAGGATTTCTCATTTTCAGAGACTCTGCATTCCATGAGGGAGCACTTTAAATGGGAAGGCCAGGATTACTCTGATTCCAGGAAAAGGCTTAGGGAATTCTTGTTTTTACCCCAGCATAGGCCTTTAGCTATTCCTCCTGTGTTGAATGTGGTGGAAGATGTTTTTGCAGAGGCTTCCCTGAACCCTGACTCTTTGCCTCCTGCTCCTGTTAAGCCTGATAGGTATTATAGGGTGCCCGAAGCTCATAAATATTTGTTTAAGAGTCCTAGGGCGGACCCAGAAACTATTTCTCAAGGGCCTAAGGGTGTCAAGGCTTCTGTGGTTAAAAATCCTGTTCCCACTGATAAAGAGGCAAGGGCTTTGGATAGGTGGGGAAAGAAAGTGTATACTTCTTCCACTCTAGCCATGAGAGCATTGAATTGTCAGTTTCACATGCTAAAATATCAGAATTATCTCCTTTCACAATTGAAATCTAAGGTGGATGCTTTGGCGGAAGGTATTGAGTGTAAAGAGTTGCTGGATTTGGTTCACGTGTCTGAACAAGTGGGTAAGCATTCTTTGCAATGTGGTTTTGATGCAGTACAGGCCTCCTCGAGGGTGGCTGCTACCAGTTCTGTTCTTCGCAGGCATGCCTGGTTGAAGGATCAGAATTTAGCTGAGCATGTTAAGACAAGGATTTTGGATGCTCCTTTACAGTCTGATGTGTTGTTTGGATCGCCTGTGGAAGCAGTTTTAAAGAAAATGGAGGACAAAGCTAAGTCTATGCAAACTGTTAAAGATTTTTGCAGGTGCAGCCACCAAAGTTTAGTAGAAATTGGCCTGCTAAGGGGTGGACATATCCTGCTTATGATTCCCAGTCTAGGGGTAGGTCTAGACGTGGTAGGGGCAGGGCTCAAGGTTCTTTTAGGCCTAGAACAGGGAGTTCACCTGCTCAGACTTCTGGTGAGGGCAGGGGTCAGTCCTTTCGTAAACAGACCCAATGACCTGTCTTTTCAGCTGCCAGCAGATTCACGTTTGGCAGCTCCTTTGGGAGGAAGACTGTCTCTTTTCAAAGAAAATTGGGATTTAATTACTCAAGACAAATGGGTGTTGGATATCATTCACCACGGTTACAGATTTTATTTCCATACAAGGCCCCCTTTCAAAGGCATACCAGACTTTCCTCCACAAAGAAAAGAGGCTCACAAGCAAGTTTCTCAGTTACTTCACATAGGGGCCATTCAGCCAGTCCCTGTATCAGAAAGGGGCCTAGGATTTTATTCTCGCCTGTTCCTTGTACCAAAGAAGGGGAACACGTGGAGACCAATTTTGGATTTATCTCTCCTCAACACGTTTTTGGACATTCCCAAGTTCAAGACGTTGACGTTACAACAGCTTTTACCTCTGCTGGGCAAAGATCACTGGATGGTAACTTTAGATCTCAAGGAAGCTTACCTTCATGTGCCTATAAGGCTAAGTTGCAGGAAGTATCTGCGGTTTCGAGCTGGAAATTCTCATTATCAGTTCTCTGCATTGCCCTTTGGCTTATCTACTGCGCCCAGAGTATTCACAAAGGTTCTGGCTCCAGTGATAGCTTACTTCAGGCTTCAAGGAATTCAAATCTATCCTTACTTGGACGACTGCCTGATTCTGGCTCAAGAAAAGGAAGACCTTCTACAGCATCTGGAATATGTTATAGCAGTGCTAAGATGCCTAGGGTATTCTGTGAACGAAATAAAGTCCAGTCTAGTACCCTCTCAAGACATGTGCTTTCTGGGTGTGAGACTGAATACAGCAGCCCAGATGGCCTTTTTAACCCCGGACAAACAAAAGAGTCTGTCACTGTACTTCCATCAACTATCTCATCAGTCCGTGCTGACTGCAAGGACAGTCCTTCAAGCATTAGGGTTCATGGCATCTTGTATTCTGGTGCTTCCCAATGCCAAACTGCATATGAGGAAGCTACAATGGTATCTCAAAATGTATGGACACAGCACTGCCAGGATTTGGACACTGTCATTCAAATAATACCTTGCCTTCAAAAGAATTCTTGTGGTGGGCTCAGGAATGTCACCTAAACAAGGGACTCTCTGTGACCCGCCAGAGGCAAGTCAGATCTTAACGACAGATGCCTCGGACATTGCTTGGGAGCTCATCTAAATGGAAAGTGGATACAAGACAAGTGGCCTGCCAGACTACAGCATCTACATATCAACATGAAGGAGATGTTAGCAGTCCAGTTTGCATTAATGGCTTTCAAGGAGTTACTTCTTCCAGGGCAGGTGTTGATTCTAACAGACAACACAACTGTCATGTGGTACATCAACAAGCAAGGGGAACACATTCTTATCCTCTATGCAGGCAAGCAATGATTTTATGGGAGACTGCTAAGCCTGCAACTAACTCTTCAGGCAAGGTTTCTGCCAGGAGCACAGAACTCCTTAGCAGATGTGTTAAGCAGACAAATCATGGATCCCCACGAGTGGAAACTGGATCTTCATGTATTTCAGAAACTGACAGTGTCATGGGGAACTCCAGACATAGATCTGTTCGCTTCTCCACTAAACCACCAGCTGCCAAAGTATTGCACAAAGGGGTTTCATCACACAGCTTGGAAAGTGGATGCTCTGTCTTTCAGTTGGAAAAACCTTCATGTGTATGCCTTTCCACCTCTGCCTCTTCTTCCAAAGGTACTATTAAAGGTCAGACAAGACAGGCCAAGGATGATTTTGATAGCTCCAGATTGGCCTCGCAACACTGGTACCCACTACTACGGAGTCTGGTAAAGAAGCCTCCATGGCCTTTACCTCTGATTCCTCATCTGTTATCTCAGAAGGACGGTCATCTGCTCAATGTCAAGCTTCACTCTCTTCATCTAACAGCTTGGCATATTCTGTGTTGAAACACAGCAGGTCTCAACTTCCTCAACAAGTTTTAAATGTGATTATGGAAGCTAGAAGACCTAGTACAAGGAGAGTGTACGCAGAAAAATGGAAGAGATTTTTATTTTGGAGTACAGCAAAGAATTTGGAGATTTCTGAGCCTAATTTGAGTGTGGCTCTTCAATATCTTACTGAATTATTGGACAAAGGTTTGTCCTTCTCTTCCATTAAGATTCATGCTGCAGCAATTTCAGCTCACTATGATTGTGACCCACCTTTGTTTTCGCATCCTTTGTTCAAGCAGTTTCTTAGAGGGGCAAAGAATATAAGACCCCACGTAGAGCTCCTACTCCTGCTTGGGATCTCAATTTTGTGTTGGAAAAACTTACTCTACAACCTTTTGAGCCTGCAGCTACTGCTGAATTAAAATACTTGTCATGGAAGACTGCTTTTCTGTTGGCTATTACTTCTGCAAGAAGGGTGTCTGAGTTGCAGGCCCTTATGGCAGTAGAGCCCTTTTTGATTTTCCATAAGGATAGGGTATCATTACGTACTAATCCTTCTTTTATGCCTAAGGTGGTTTCTAGTGTGGCTTTAAACCAAACTATTCATTTGCCTACGTTTTTGCAGACCCTCAAAATAAAGGGGAAAAGATTTTGCACACTTTAGATGTACACAGGCAATTGCGTTATTATTTAAGCAGGACTAAGGATTTTAGGCAGTCTCAGCAGTTGTTTGTTTCTTTTGCTTTGAGTTCACAGGGCAAGCCTGTGTCAAAACAAACTATTTCTAGGTGGATTGGCTTTTGCATTGCATTTTGTTATTCCCATCATGGCAAGGAGATTCCAGCTGGGATTAGGCCTCATTCCACTAGGGCTACTGCCACTTCAACAGCATTTCTAAGGGGGGTGGCAACTAAGGATATTTTGGAAGCAGCTACTTGGAGTTCAGTGCATACTTTCTCCAAGCATTATCACCTTCCTATCTACTCTAAGTCTAGGGCTGGTTTTGCCACAGCTGTTTTGCAAGGCATGTTGTCAGCTCCTACGTCTTTATAATTTGCCAGCCTCCCTTACCTCTGCTTTGGGATTCTACCCAATAGTCAGGACTGCAGCAATGGAAGACGAAGAACATAGTACAGTTTTGTACCTACCATAAATGTAGATGTTCGAGGATTCCATTGCTGCAGTCCAATTTACCCTCCCTCCTTCCCCTCTGTATTTAGGGGTGGTTGTGTAGGTGAGTTTACATGCTTATATTTTTGTATATATTGTTGTATATCTTGTACATGTTTTTGGTGCAGGTTTTTTGGGACTTGTCTTTTTAGGGTCTTCTGACATCTGGGGCAAGAAAAGACTGAGGATATGACGTCGGTCATGCGCATTAGTACCCTGACGTACTGACGTCAGTCTAATGCGCCCTGACCGACGTCAGCCTTATACTCTGGTATTCGGGCCGACTGGACGCGGACTATACCCAATAGTCAGGACTGCAGCAATGGAATCCTCGAACATCTACATTTATGGTAGGTACAAAACTGTACTTTCTGTTACAGGAGGAGAAAAACGAGGTGAGTTGGAAGGTGGGTGAACTATTAAGTGTAAAAATATCTGGAGACTAAGCATCACTTTCAGCGCATGGTCCTTGATAAAATACCGGCAGAGCAATGTTTGTGAAGAAATACTAGTTCAGGTGATAAGGCAGAGAGAAGCTGAAAGAACAGATGACCATACATCTCAACCTCTTACCACAAGACATCTGGACAAAGCCTGACATAATGAGGGAACATATGCTAAAAAATTGAGAGAGACTTTAAATGTTGCTCTTATAAACTTAAAGTTACTAGAATAACAGGATTTGTCTTAGCATGCGGTTTTTATGAAGGCTAGGGAGCCTAAAACTCAAATGTATGCCATTATTTAGTAGTTTCAATGTTCAGATCACCCCCAGTGATTTGTCAGAAAACCACAGATTTTATGAGGCACAAACCAAAAATATGAGGAAAAATCTGGACAGTTGAGAGGTATGAAGATGACGTTAAGGAAAATAGAGGCTTGCACCCCAGGGCTCTGAGGTAATTAACAGAGAAAAAAGTCTACATCAAAATTGTATACTTTGAGATTAAATTTCAGCATTAAGTCTAGAGCTTGAATGTATACATCTGTAACCGTGGCGAAAGGACAAATGTACAGATGAGATAAATGTTGGGTATTAAGACAGTAAGTTAAGATGAAAAACAAAAAACAAAAAAAAACACTCAAGTTTTTTTAGTAGAAGCCATTAAATGGAACCCTTGTATGGCTGTGCTCTATGCCTGTAATTTTGTGCACCTGCAGAAGTCTAATACAGCTGTAACATTCTGTGACGGAGCTGTCAGCATCAGCTCAGATTCTGTGTCGTCATACAAATGAAGGTGCCTGTCAGCAGCACCTCAGGTGCTGTGTATTCATACAAATGAAGGTGCCTGTCAGCAGCACCTCAGGTGCTGTGTATTCATACAAATGAAGGTGCCTGTCAGCAGCACCTCAGGTGCTGTGTATTCATACAAATGAAGGTGCCTGTCAGCAGCACCTCAGGTGCTGTGTATTCATACAAATTAAGGCGTCCATCAGCATCAACTTAGGTTCTCTGTATTCATACAAATTAAGGTGTCTTGTCAGCATCGACTCAAGTTTTGTGTATTCATACAAATGAAGGTGTCTTGAAAGCATTGACTCAGATTCTGTGTATTCATACAAATGAAGGTGTCTTGTCAGCATCGACTCAAGTTTTGTGTATTCATACAAATGCAGGTGTCTTGTCAGCATCGACTCAGATTCTGTGTATTCATACCAATGCAGGTGTCTTGTCAGCATCGACTCAGATTCTGTATATTCATACAAATACAGGTGACTCACAGCTTCAACTCAGATTCTGTCATCATACAAAGGGATGTAGAAGGGTGGATAGCTTTTTGGGCCTTTGGAAAGTCCCTGTCAGAGATGTAGCCATATCTTATAATCTGGACTGTGAAGATAAGGTTAGAAGCTTTCTGGACGAACCTCAGCTTGATGAAACCTTAATTCAAGCAGTTGTTTAGTACAGTTGGCATCTCAGTGCACTGAAATCAGGAAATGCTAAGCTGAACTCTTAACTGGAGAATGAAAAATAAAACAGAAAGATGAGGCTAAGCTGGATTCATCTTATAGACTATTAGTCCCTGCTGTCCAGGAACTAGAAATGTCAGACGGCAGAAGGTGACAGCGAATGTTCATTACAGAAGGTGAAAGAAGAAATAAATGACCTGAAGCAGAAAATTCAAGGACTAGAGACTGCAGTACTAAATGTAAATGCAAAATATCAGGGCTTGTGGGTTGAAAGTGATGTGCAGTCTATAGGCCAGCAGAACATTGATTTAGCAAAGGGAAGTATTTAAGAAATGGAGAACAAAGACTAAATAAAAGTTGCATCCTACTGCCTTCTGGTGTAGGAAAATATTGTTAATCAGGAGAAGGATGAATTAAACAAACTTGTGAAACAGACTGAAGCTGAAAAGGAGAGGGGGGTAAGCAGATTCCTCATCTGTAAGGGGCGAAAGGCCATTGAAGGGAATGTGGTAATATGAAAAAGCTTGAAGAGTTGAGTTTTAAGGGGGGGATTAGTTCTAAGGTGTTCAGTGAAGAAAGCAAAATGGAGAGTGATCCTACCGCCAGCAGGTGTGCTTCAGATTGAGAAGGGATTGAAGAAAGCAAAATGGAGAGTGATCCTACCGCCAGCAAATGTGCTTCAGATGGAGAAGGGATTGTTGTGCCACAGCACAGCTAGGCTTGGACTTAATACCTGTGTGAGTCCATCAGATCACTCTTTATGGATCCTTTGCTGAAGCTACGTGTGAGGATTCTGCAATGGTTCCTTCAAAGCCAGCACTTGCACGCCCTCAAGAAGGTAAATTCCCCTTACTTGTCTCCCTGTGGTCTAGCGAGAGACATCCATGTAGGGACTTAAGAACCAAGGGGCTGATAGACACTTTTGGCAAGGTAGAGATCTATTCAGAAAGCTACAACAAAACTGTTTCACAGGTTGTTGGTTTCATACACTGAACAACAACTGAGTCGGTGTAATGACTCTGATGGGTGATTGAAAGGTGACCAGATCTTAAGCATGGATGCCTCTTGTTAGGCCTGGGGGATGATAGGATTATTGAGAGTCCAGAACACTCGGAGATAGAGAGAGAGGTGGACACATCAACATCAAAGAGGTGGTAGATGTTATTTTATGTGCTGCAGTTCTTCTTGCTGACCTTACAACCAGACATCCTCAGATTTATCATGAACAATACCCCAAAACTGCGGTACATCATCAAGCAGGAGCATACTTCTCAACGTCTTAGTCCAAGAAATCCAGACAAAGACTGAAATAATGGTGGGATAACGGCTCAAAAATAGGGACATATTTTACATATTGCTCTTTGAAACTTAGAACAGGATTTGAGTTAGAATGCATTTTTCTGAAGGATATGAAGTCTGAAACTCAAATGTATGTCATTATTTACTGACCTCAATTCTCAGATCATCCCAGTGATTTGCCAGAAAAGTGCAAATTTTATGAGGAGCAGACCAAAAACATGAGGCAGAAATCTGGACATTCTGTGAAAATATGGACGGTTGAGAGGTATGAGCAGGAGGAATGCACTCTTTCCCATTGTGCAGGCTGTCAGTATGCCTACTTTGTTTCTGTAGCTCAGAATGTGTTGGCAGACCATATCAGCAAGTTTACACCTAGTCCCCATGAATGGATGTTGAATTTAGAAAAATCTTGCTATCTGACTATACTCTGGACCACTACAAAGATGGACTTGCTTTTCTCACTGACATATTGCCAGATTCCCTCTTTGGTAGACACATTGTTTCCTGTGGAACAAAGATCTCCTGTATGTTGTCCTCAATTCTTAGTGGATTGAGGCAGGTAACACAGGACAAAGCCTGCTTGATCATAGTTTAACTCTCTATAACAAAGACAACCCAGAATGTTCATCATTAGTTCACTGTTGCAGTAGCTTAACCCACATGGGCATATATCCTTTCAATGTTCGGCCAGCTTCCAAATCATTAGTGCACCTTCCACACACCCATACATCCAGTGGAGCTTGAGAGCAAGATGGAATAAAAGCAGATGTACAGTCACTAAAAATCAGAACTTTCTTCTCTTTGAAGCTACCAGTAAGACTCGCTCTAAACTGCCGCTTCCCATGATCATTGGCCTTTTACCTTTTTGTCAAATGAGCAAGTTAAGTACCTTGTTGGAGACTGACCTATTTTTGAGATAAAATTGTATTATTTTTTGCTGCGTTTATATTTACGAGAAAGGGGAAGTGTTTGTATGGGGCCCAGATTCCCAGTAAAGATCACCACTCATCTTTTGTTTTGCTTGAGGGAGTCCTATGACGTTCAGTCCTGTTCAGTTTGTAAGTCCTTTACCCAGAAACTCTTTGGTGCAGGCGTAGTTCCCTGCTCTTGCATTAAGTGAAGACTTTGACCAGTAAAGTCATGGAGCAGGGTTTCAGTTCATTGGATGTCTGTCCATTTCCCAAGAAGAAGAATGTTTCCAGAGACACTTCTTTTTCCATTCTGAAGCTGTAAGGATTGTTTCCTGGAAAACTTTATTAGTAGTAGTCATCACCTCAAATGGATTTTCAAAATTGCAGGCCCATATACACAAATAGTTTTATATGGTTTTCCATAACAACAGGGTGCTCATTGGGACCAGTCTTTTGCTGAAGCATGAGGTGGTATCGGAGGTGGCATGTAACTGGATCATCTACTGCCAGTCATTTTTCCAAATCCCAGAACAAGTGGGGAGAAAGCTTGCACCTTTTGGATGTTCATAGACAGATTTTACTTTACTTAAAAAAGACTAAAGATTTTAGACAAACTGGCCAGCACTCTCTATCCTTTGTCAGCTAGACAAAGAGCTGTTCCTTAGATCTGGTGTGCCACTCCTAACAGACTGACATGGCTTTCCAGTGTTCCACTCAAAACTTTCAGATAAGCAACAAATTTGTAAACCCTTATTAGATTTTTCTCCTGTCTTGTTTATCCTCTTACTTAACTGTTCTTTCCTACTTTCTTCACATTTACAGCCTCATAGTTGTTGTAGTTATCTCTCTCTGTCCTCCAAGGTGTACCCAAACCAATTAGTGATACATGAATAGTGTCCATCATCATTTTTCTAGTATGGCTAAGGCTTCAGGCTTTAAGTATCAGAAGTGTGGGCACAGAATTCTGCCTCAGGGCCCACACATTCAGTGCATATCTCTTGGTCGTGAACATCTTGATGCTTTATATTGTTTGTCCTTTGTTTGGACTGCAACCCCTAACTGATATGAAGAACAAACTAATATTAAGAGGACTTCTGCGACGATCTCAGGAAGATTCAGCAGGTGCATCTACTGCTTCATGTTTGATCTTTCAGCAACACAAAGCAGCTGAGAAACCTGTTTATAAGTCTACTGACAAGGAAAAAGCCAAAGACAAGGATAGGTATAAAGAAAGATATAAAGATAATGGAGGAGGTAGGAATTGAGAAAAAGAAGAGAAAGGAAAGACCTGCAGACTCTAATTTTATCTGCTCTGGCCCCTAAAATATCTTTTAAGTCTCTAGTTTTGACTCCATCTTCGACTTGAACAATTTTTTTATTCTTCACATCCTCGAACACCTCTGCCTTTCTCCATTGACCCTGTGACCATTGTTATTTCACATCACTCCTCTGAGAGACGTTCATCTGTGAGCTGTCAGTGCTCTGAAAGGAAACTTTCTAGATTTGTGAGTTCCATGTCCCCATCTGTAGCATCCATTAAGTCTGTTTGATCCTCCAGGAAGGCTTAGATATGGAAGTCATTCTCACTCTCTTGCCACTCCAAGGGTTGGTTATGGATGGCCGTTATACTCCTCTTTATTTGCTTCTTCATTGGTTCCACTCTCAAGAGGTGAGATTTCCACCAGTCATCATTCTGTCAGCTTCGTCTGCATTAGTGTCTTCGCTGATAGTTCCTTCAACTCATTTGAATCTGAAGCCTTCAAAGCCAAGTCAGTCCCAGAGCAAGGATGACAATGCTTAGAGTTGGAGTTGGCTCGGACTCATACTTACAGTCTTTGAGTGATTTTTGTCTTGTAAGTAAAAGCATCACATCTAGATCTAAGGATGATATAATTCCATTATACGCGGCCCTCATCAGACCAATAATTCAATAAAATGCTCCCTTTTGCACGTACCTTACCAGATACCTGCAACAATTGGAGAGACCACAGAGGATTCTCACCAAGAAATTACAGGGTACACAAAACAAGACTGACATGGAGACTGAAAGCCCTGTTACTGTATTTTGTCTCCTACAGGTTGCTATGATGGAAATGCTACACATTCCAAAATCAAACTGTATGATGGTCACTCACTCCAGGGATCGTAACCTAGCCTCTGACATGAACAGGTCATGCTGGAGAGAGAGATACATCTCCCTGAGACTACCACTTCTCTGGAACAAGCTTCCAGTTTGTGAAACAGAGCACCTCCCTGACCCTCTTTAAATATAACCTAGAGCAGTGGATTAGCGACTGCAAATTAGCTCCTGGGGTGGGGGCCATGTCCTTCCTGGATAGAGGAAGTCGGTATTAACTACCATAAACCCTTACCTATGCAAACTTCACTCATCTAAACAACTATTGGGGCAACTTAGGATAAATATGGCTAGGCTTGTAAGGGCTCTAGGACCATTAGCCTAGTAACTTTCTGTGAACCTATGAACATATGAGTGCATTGGCCCTTAGCACTGGTCTTGTTTTCAGATCTAGCAGGCTGTCTGGCACTGAGAATGTGTTCTTTCAACCCTTCTGTTTTACATCCATCTCCTGATTGGAGGATACTTTCCTGTATGCTGTTGTCACCAACATTGATCTTTGTGGCATTTGAGAAGATCATAGCCCATCATTCAGCTCTATAAGGGGATGCTTCTGATACCTCATCTGCTCCAAAATTTCCCTATTTATTGGTAACCATTGGCACTCATCATCCATCCCATAGACGAGCCCATCTCTGATGGCCTCGAGCTGTTTCTTCCTCAAGGGACTAAAAACTTCTGACTCTTCAGATGTTCATCGTGTTACCCTGCTGCAGTCATCACACTTGGGTTATCCTGTCGTCAGGCGGTCCCGCAGTCGGCCGGAATTCCAAAGTCTTGGTCCGGCGTCGGTTGCTGTCGCCTCTTCCCTGACGTCAGAGCACCAGGGGTATATATAATGCAACCGACGCCATTTTCTTCAGTCTTTCTTGCTGCGCGGTGCCCGAAGCAGAAGCAGTTCGCAAGTGCCTGTCGGCTGACTCCTGAAATTTTCGAATTCGAATTTCAGACCGAAGTCTTCTATAAAGCTAAGTACCCCGTTGGGGAAATTTTTCTTGCCTCAGACCGATGTCAGAAAAAGTTAACAATTGTATTTCTTGTGGGAAGCAAATACCTCATAAGGATTTTCATTCTTATTGCATATCTTGCCTATGCCCAGACCACGACGTCACTTCTTGTCGGTTTTGTGCTAGGTTTAATAAGCGTACTATTAAAAGATGCTTTGATTTCGCACGACACTACTTCGGTAGGAAATTTAACTACACCATGCCGTCGGAGCAACCGACTACCAGCGTGCACAAAAACGCAGGGATAAGGACAAGGCAGCCCAGGCCTAAGCCAGATTCCGAGGACTCGGCTGATCCGGTCTCCAGTCCTCAGTGAGGCTCCGATGCAGCCCCTGACTACCGCAGATCTGGAACCAGAGACCACTATGGAAATTTTGACGGAATGTACCAGGCCGACGCAGCCTTTTACTTCAGGCCCTTCCGACGACTTTGCTTCAAAAGACGTCGGTGCTACAGAAACGCCATCGGTTTCTTAAGGCGTTTTCAGACCGACAACTCTCACCATTAAAACGTTTTCTAAGTCGAAGACTCCTTCTAAATCTAAAAGGACTGCACTTCAGTCTCCTGTTCAAGGCCCTATGCCTAAGAAACAGATGCTCAAAATGGCTGAAGATTTGATTTCTTTAATCAGGGGTTCACAGCCCCCTCCTGACAAAAGGCCTAGACAAGAGGAAGATTTTGCTTCCTCTGAGCAAATGTCCATTTCTTCAGACTCCTCTGAGGACCAAGACTATTCCTTCTCTCCTTATGAAGACTCTGATGCTGAGGGGACTCTATTCCCTCAGCTTCTCCTCCTGAATACTACTCCTTTGGGGAAACTTTACACACTATGAGGGAACATTTTCACTGGGAAGGTCAAGACTACTCTGATTCAAAGAAAAGGCTCAGAGAGTTTATTTTACTCCCCCAACACAGACCACTTGCCATCCCACCAGTTTTGGACATTGTGGATGATGTCTATTTAGAATCCAGTTTCAACCCAGACTCTCTACCTCCTGCTCCGGCTAAGCCTGACAGATACTACAGATTGCCTGACTCCCACAAATTTCTTTACAAAAGCCCAGTAGCTGACCCAGAGACTATCTCCCAGGGTCCCAAGGGGGCTAAGGCTTCTATGGCTAAAAACCCAGTACCTTCTGAGATAGATTCCAGAGCACTAGACAGGTGGGGGAAAAAGGTTTACACCTCAGCCACACTAGCTAATGAGGGCACTGAATTGTCAATTTCATATGCTTAAGTATCAGCAATTTCTAATCTCAACAATCTGAATTGAAAGAAGTACAGGATCTGTTGCACGCCACTGAGCAGGTGGGCAAACATACCTTACAATGTGGGTTTGATTCTTTGGAGGCCTCCTGCAGAGCAGCTGTCACTGGGTCTGTTATACGTAGGCATGCTTGGCTAAAGGAACAAACTCTGCCTGATCATGTTAAAGCAAAACTACTAGATGCTCCCTTACAGCAGGACGTTCTTTTTGGAGTTAAAGCAGAAGAAGTTTTAAAGAAAATGGAAGATAAGGCAAAATCTATGCAGACAGTCAAAGATTTCCTACAAGTACAACCCTCTCGCTTCAGCAGAAACTGGCTAACAAAAAATTGGTTCTTTCCAGCCACTGACAGACTGCAGAGAGGTAAATACAGATGCCCAAGGGGCAGAGGACAACCACAAGCCCAGTATAAACCTCGCCAATGGGGCACTACAACACAGAAGGGAGGAGAAGACAGGTCCCAATCTACCAGAAGGCAAACTCAATGACTTGCACCTCATCTGGCCAAGCAATACCCTCTTGGCAGCCCCCTTGGGGGGAAAACTCACACTTTTTGCAGACAACTGGCACATAGTCACAAAGCACAAATGGGTCCTAGACATAATTTTACGAGGATACAGATTCCACTTTCACACCTTGCCAATGAAAAGAGGAATGCCAAACCTGCCACAAAATCAGTGAGCAGAGGCACAAAAGCAAATTACAGCTCTCATTGACATGAGAGCCATTCAACTGGTACCTACTCGAGAGCAAGGCCAAGGATTTTACTCAAGACGCTTTCTAATGCCCAGAAAGGACAATGCCTGGAGACCAATTCTGGACCTTTCAATTCTAAAGACTTATTTACAAGTACCCAAATTCAAGATGCTAACACTACAGCAGCTACTTCCCATGTTGGGCAAGGAAGCATGGCTAGTAACGTTGGACCTCAAGGAGGCATACCTGCATGTCCCTATCAGACAAAGTTGCAGAAGATACCTCCGTTTCATTGCAGGTTCAACCCATTACCAATTCTCTGCACTGCCCTTTGGCTTATCTACTGCACCCAGAGTTTTCACAAAATGCCTGGCACCAGTAATTGCATACTGCAGACAAAGAGGAATTCAAATATATCCATACCTGGACGACCACCTTATCCAAGCAGAAAGCAAAGACATTCTCTTACATCATCTGGCCTTTGTAAAGCATCTACTAAACTGCCTGGGGTACACAGTAAATGAAAAGAAGTCAAAACTAGTACCCTCACAAAAAATGACATTCCTTAGGTTCATAGGTTCATAGGTTTATACTAGGCTATCTGCCCTAAGGCATTTATAAGCCTAGCCCAAAGTTTTGTGGCTTACGCCACCCCTTATATGAAAAAATACTGTGCCCATTAGTTTGTTGTGCCTCTGTCCAGCAGTGACACAGAGATTATTCCCTGGGTAAACCTACGATCTCCCATCCACAGGTCAAGATTTCTCTTGAACAGAGCCAGCGAGGTGCTCTGCCTCACATGGACCGGGATTTTATTCCACAGCATAGGGAGTCTCTGAGTGATAAATCTATCCCTCCAGCACGTCCTATTTATATCCGTGCTAAGGTTTAAGTCGCTTGCTCTAGTGGTTTTGGTGGATTGGGATTTTTTGAGGTGGAGCATGTCCATTAATTCCGGGTTGGACATGGCCTTGTATGTCAGGCACATGTCACCTCTGAGCAGACGGTATGCGACTGAATAGAGCTGGAGTTTCTTCAATCTGGCAGCATATGACAGATTTTGGAGTCCCTTTATCCTTTTGGTGAGGAACTTTTGGGGTCTCTGCAATTGCTGCAAATGTCGGGTGAGATACATCCCGAATGGGGCATTGTACTCGATCATTGGTCTGATAAGTGAAGAGTACAGGGGAACAATGACCTCACTAGATCTGGATGTGAATCCCTTCATGATCAGGTGGGCAATGTAGAAGGTCTTTCTAACCACTTTAGCAACGTGAGTGTCAAAAGAAAGGCCACTGTCAACCTGGGTCCCCAGGTCCCTGATAACCTCTTCTGTGCTTAGTGGATTGCCACCTATATGGTAGCTTGGGGTTACCTTGTTTTTCCCGAAGGGTATGACTATACATTTTTGGCGTTTAACTTCAGGCCATGGCTCTGGCACCAGCTATCTGTTTCCGTGAGTCCCTTCTGAAGGATATCCGTGTCCGATGCACTTTCCACTATGGCCAGTTTGCAGTCATCTGCAAACTTTGTCAGCCAAAGTCCTCCCATGTTGGCCTGTACTTCTGAGAAGTAGATGCTGAACAATAGGGGCCAAGGACCGAGCCCTGTGGGACACCACTTGTGACCGCTTGGAGTCTGACATAGCCAGCAACTCTAACCCTGTGGGATCTGTCCTTAAGCCAGTTTGCAACCCATCTTGTGACATATGGGTTACATTTAAGCTGGTAAGTTTTTCTACAATACCCGAGTGGGGTATTGTGTCAAAGCCTTTGCAAGGTCAAGGTAGGCTGTATGGACTGCCTTTCCTCATCAATGGCCTTGGTGACTGTTTCAAGAAGTCGACCAAGTTCAAAAGGCATGATCTGCCCTTGACGAAGCCAAACTGGGTCGGGTCCAATGTCTGCAAGTCCCCTATATCTTTGTTTATGAGCTCCATTATGATCCTCTCCATAGCTTTGCAGACTAGACTTGTTAAGCTTATGGGGCAGTAATTACCAGGGTCCGAGAGGCACCGCCTTTGTGGAGTGGGACCACAGTTGCCGACGCCACTCCTTGGGCACGATCCTGTGGTAAGGCTGAGATTAAATAGCTGCCTTACGTGCGGGTTTAATTCCTCATTTAGCTCGTAGCACACAGCCGGGACCCCATCCGTCCCATTGATGCTGTGTTTTTAGCTTTAGAGAGAGCAGCTTTCACCTGCGCATTTGAGATGTCTGGGAGGCTACACTCCGCTGGGATAGTTATCTCTCCTTTAGGGGGGGAGAGGGGGGTGAAGTTTGCACTGAACCTGTCTGCCAGTATGTTGGCAGTGTCTGTGGGTTCAGTGATTTTTGTATCATTTTGGACTAATTCTGAGCATATCTGGGAGTTTCCACCCAGGTTCCTAACATAGCTGAAAAAGGCCTTATGATTGTCCTTTGAATCCATGGCAATTTTTCTCTCAAAATTATCCTTAGTTGATTTTATGAGTGCTCGTATTTTCTACTAATAATGATCAGGGGTGACTTCCCTTTTATGGATTTTGTTCTACCATGTAATAGCTTTCTCCTCTTATTGTAAAGTTTGTTAATGGCTGGGGTCCACCAGACTGGACGTTTGCCCTTTGTGGAAAGAGTCTTGGTTTTATTTGGGGTTGCCTGATCCATGCAGTCCTGGAGGTGTTCATAAAAGGCAACTGTAAGGGCTTCCGAAGCTTGGGTTGTGGTTTCCACTGGCTCAGGGGCCTTGAAGGATACCACACCAGTCTTGAGTAGTGTGAAGTTTGCTTTAGAGAAGTTCTTCACTGTGGTCTTTTTGTTTGGGGTGGGGCGGATGTGGATTTCCAGTGAGATTAGTTTATGATCAGATCTCACCAATGAGGGATATACTTCCGGTGTGGAGCATTTTGTCCCCATGTTTGTGATAATGAGATCTAGTATATTTTCTCCTCTCGTGGGAACAGTGACTAGCTGTTCCATGGCATTTGAATTTATGAACTCCAGGAACCGTTGGGCTAGAAAGTTAGGGCTTGAGTAATGTTCCCAGTCTATATTCGGGTAGTTGAAGTCACCCAATATGATGGTGTTTGGAGATACATTTATACCCTCCAGTGTCTTCAGGAAGGCTGTGTGGGGTTCCTGGGTTTGAGAGGGTGGCCTGTAGCATGCTACAATTTGTAGAGCAGTTTTGCCTATGGTTAGCTGCACCTGGATGGTTTCCGAAGCTTCATGCGTTGCCACCAACCTGGAGGTGTGGGTATCCTTTTTGAATATGGATACACCCCCTCCTTTTGTGGTGTGGTCCGGGTTTTGGGGCCGGAACGCATGATATGAGGTAAAACTGGGTGCCAGCTTGAATACAACGGCCCAGAAGGCTTATCTTACGTCAGACAAGCAACTACAACTGACTCAGTATTTCAAGACAATGGCAACAAAGACCCAATTAACTGCAAGAAAAATTCTGCAGGCTTTGGGCTTCATGGCATCTTGCATACTAATAATACCATTTGCAAAGCTGCATATGAGGAAATTACAGTGGTACCGAAAAAGCGTATGGTCTCAACACAGCCACAGCTTGGACACAATGATATCTGTCATTCCCTGCCTACAACAGGAATTTCTATGGTGGACACAGGCATGTCACCTCAACAAGGGTCAGCCTTTCACCTTGCCCTCAACCAGGCAGACTATCACAACAGATGCTTCAGATTACACCTGGGGGGCACACATGGCAGGACAGTGCATTCAAGGCCTATGGACTGCAGATCAAAGAAATCTGCACATAAATCAAAAAGAGATGCTAGCTGTACAGAAAGCTCTGACAGCCTTCAAGGATCTATTACATCCAGGACAACTTGCAATAAAGACGGACAACAACACAGTAATGTGGTACATAAACAAACAAGGGGGTACACATTCCTACCCTCTATGCAGGCAAGCAATGATCTTATGGAACACAGCTGTGGCCTACCAAGTCCAGTTACAAGCTCAATTCTTGCCAGGACAGAACAACACATTGGCAGACGACCTCAGCAGAAACATCAAAGATTCCCACGAGTGGAAACTAGATCCACAAATATTTGCAATGATAACTCAAAAATGGGGCCTTCCAAACATAGACCTGTTTGCCAGTCTTCAAAACTACCAACTGACAAAATTTTGTACAAGGACATTCCACCATCAAGCTTGGAAAGTGGACTCTCTCTCTTTCAGTTGGAAAAACCTGACAGCATATGCCTTCCCTCCATTACCTCTCCCCACAAAGGTTCTTTTGAAGGTAAAAAAGGAGAGACCACGACTGATTCTCATAGCCCCAGACTGGCCACGCCAGCACTGGTACCCGCTATTGAAAAATATGGCCCACAGCCCACCATGGATATTGCCTCAACTATCCCATTTGCTCACACAACAAAACAAACAGATTCTTCACAGCCAGCTCAAAACTTTAAATCTGGCTGCATGGCAAATCAACTAAACATCCAACCAGCTCCTCTTTCACAAGCAGTTCTGGATGTTATTCTGGAAGCCAGGAGGCCAAGCACCAGGAAGGCTTATTCGGACAAATGGAAAAGGTTTTGTGCCTGGAACCAAACTAAAGGCCAAGACACAATTCAGCCTCACATGCCTCACATTCTACAATATTTAGCTGAGATGTTGCACAAAGGACTTTCCTTCTCCTCAATTAAAATCCATGCTTCAGCTATTTCAGCTCACTACAACACGGATCCACCTTTATTTTCACATCCTCTTCTAAGGCAGTTCCTCAGAGGGGCAAAAAACGTTAGACCACCCAGGAGAGCTCCTACACCAACATGGGACCTCAACTTTGTTCTGGAAAAACTAACGCTACCTCCCTTTGAACCAGCTTTCTCTGCAGATCTTCAGTTCCTATCATGGAAGACTGCCCTGCTCCTAGCAATAACTTCAGCTAGGAGAGTCTCGGAGCTACAGGCACTAATGGCAGTGGAACCTTTCCTTATTTTTCATCAAGACAGAGTTTCTCTATGAACTAATCCTTCCTTTATGCCTAAGGTGGTTTCCAGTGTAGGTTTAAATCAAACCATCCACTTACCCACCTTCTTCCCCAATCCACAGAACAAAGGTGAGAGACTCCTGCATTCCTTGGGCATTCACAGGCAGCTTCATTACTACTTGGACAAAACTAAGGCTTTCAGAAAAACTGACCAGCTCTTTGTATCCTATGCTACAGCTTCTCAAGGGAAGGCTATATCTAAGCAAACCATTTCTAAATGGATAGGTCATTGCATATGTTTCTGCTATACCCATCATGGGAAACCAGTTCCTGCTACCATGAGATCCCACTCTACCAGGGCAACAGCTACCTCTACAGCCTTTCTCAGGGGGGTTCCAACCAAGAAAATTTTAGAAGCTGCAACTTGGAGTTCAGTACACACCTTTACCAAACACTATCACTTACCTCTTTACTCTAAGTCCAGGGCGGGCTTCGCCACTGCAGTTCTGCAGGGCCTTATTGCCTCCATTAACCCCCTATGATACCTCCCCCCTACCTTAGCTTTGGGATTCTACCCAAGTGTGATGACTGCAGCAGGGTAACACGATGAACATAGTACAGATGTTCATCGTGTATACAGCTGCAGTAATCACAGATGGGTTCTCTGCCGTCAGGCGGGTCCTCGGTCGGCCGAATTCCAAAGTCTAGGTCCGGCGTCGGTTGTTGTCGCTTTCTTTCCTGACATCAGTGAGGCAGGGGTATATAAGACACAACCAACGCCATTTTCTTCAGTCTTTTTTGCCGCGCGGTGCCCGAAACAGAAGCAGTTCGCAAGTGCCGGTCGGCCAGCTCCTGAATTTACGAAAAATTGGAAACCGAAGTCTTCTTTAAAGCTAAGTACCCCGTTGGGGAAACTTTTCTTAACTCAGACCGATGTCAGAAAAAGTTAACAATTGTATTTCTTGTGGGAAGCAAATACCGCATAAGGATTTCCATTCCCTCTGCATACCTTGTTTAGGCCCAGACCACGACGTCTCGGGCTGTCGCTTTTGCGCTACTTTCAATAAACGCACTATTAAGCGTCAGGCGGAGTTGGCACAACACCTTTTGCTAAAGCCTTTCATTATAAAATGTCGCTGGGGACTCACTACCGCTTTGTCCAAAAGCACAAGGACAAGGACCGACACGAGGTCCGAGGTCTCCACCAAACCACGCCAAAACCGCTACACGTGGTCCGTTCTCAGCGAGACGCCTATGCAGTCCCTGACTACCGACGACACTTCTTTGGCGGTGTCTTCTGTAACCGAGACCGCAGGTACCTCGGCCCATACCCAGACTACAACCACCGGCCACTGTGTGTGTTGAGCCTCCTAATGTGGACAGGTCCACTTCCACCCATGGTGTCTTTAGACCCTCATCTTCCTTTTCCATTAAGGCCTTTACTAAGTCCAAATCAGCCAGGCATCCCAAGAGGCCTGTTGCACAGGGCCCATCTCCAGGCTCCATGCCTAAAAGGCAGATGCTTAAAATGGCTGAGGATTTAATTACTCTTATCAGGGGTTCCCAACCCCCTCCAGACAAGAGACCCAGAGTGGAGGAAGATTCTCCCTCTTCTGATCAGGGCTTCATTTTTTCAGAACATTCTGATGTAGAGGAACACTCTTACTCCCCTTTTGAAGATTCTGATGCAGAGCAGTCCATTCCTTCTGTATCTCCTCCAGAGAATTTTTCTTTTGGGGAAACCTTGCACACCTTGAGGGAACACTTCCATTGGGAAGGCCAAGACTTTTCTGATTCCAAGAAAAGACTTAGGGAATTTCTTTTGTTACCTCAACACAGACCTCTGGCGATACCTCCTGTCTTGGACATACTTGATTTTTATTCGGAGGCTTGCCTTAATCCGGATTCCCTGCCTCCTGCCCCAGTCAAGCCTGATAGGTACTACAGAGTTCCTAACTCCTACTAGATGCTCCTTTACAAAAGGATGTGCTATTTGGTACTAATGCTGAGGAGATACTACGGAAAATGGAAGAAAAAGCCAAATCTATGCAAACTGTCAAAGCTTTTCTACAGGTTCAACCACCACGTTTTAGCAGAAATTGGCCTTCTACAAACTGGTCCTTTCCAGCCACGGACAAGCCCCACAGAGGTAGATACAGGCGCACAAGGGGCAGAGGACAATCACAAGGATCATATAGAGGCAGGCAATGGCAAACACCAGCACCAAGAGGTGGCGAAGACAGTGCACAACAATACAGGAAACAAACCCAATGACTTCCTCCTTTCCGTGCCAAGCAAGTCTCAGCTGGCAGCACCCCTGGGAGAAAAGCTGGCATTATTTACAAGAAATTGGCATATTGTCACAACAGACAAATGGATCCTGGACGTTATAAACAGAGGCTACAGATTTCATTTTCACACTCTTCCAAAAATGAGAGGCATGCCAAACCTGCCACACAATCAAAGGGCAGAGGCACAACTACAAATTTCAAAGCTCATAGACATGAAAGCTATTCAAGAGGTACCTACTCACGAACAAGGTCAAGGTTTTTATTCCAGGCTATTTCTGGTACCAAGGAAAGGAACCGACTGGAGACCCATTTTGGACTTATCCATCCTAAACACATTCTTACTGCACAAAATTCAAGATGCTCACATTACAGCAGCTTCTTCCCATGCTGGGCAAGGAGTTTTGGCTGGTAACATTGGACCTCAAGGAGGCATACCTGCATGTCCCAATCAGACAAAGCTGCAGAAGATGCCTCAGATTTCTTGCAGGTTCAATTCACTGTCAATTCTCTGCATTGCCCTTTGTCTTATCTACTGCGCCCAGAGTATTCACGAAATGCCTGGCATCAGTAATTGCCTACTGCAGACTTCAAGGGATACAAATTTACTTTTATTTGGACGACTGCCTGATCCAAGCGGACAGCAAGCACATACTTCTGGAACATCTGGCTTATGTAACACCGTTACTGAATTCCCTGGGATACACAGTCAACAAAGAGAAATCCAGGCTAACACCATCTCAGAAAATAACTTTCCTGGGTGCCAACTTGGACACAAACACCCAGATCTTACGCCAGAAAAACAGGGGCAACTAACTCAGTACTTCAAAATACTAGCAAATTGTACCAGGCTTATTGCAAGGAAAATCCTGCAGGCTCTGGGCTTCATGGCATCTTGCATTCTTTTAATCTCATGTGCAAAGTTGCATATGAGGAAACTTCAATGGTACCTAAAAAACCTATGGTCTCAACACAGCCACAGTTTGGAAACAATAATAGCAATAATTCCATGTTTGCAAAAGGAATTTCTATGGTGGGCCCAAGCATGTCAAACAAACACAGGTCTCCCATTCTGCAAGCCTCAAGCAAATCAAGTCATCACAACAGATGCCTCAGATTATGCCTGGGGGGCGCACACATGACAGACAGGTGCATTCAGGGCAAATGGTCCCAAAAGGAAAAGCACCTTCACATCAATCAGAAAGAAATGCTAGCAGTGATAAATGCAATTACAGCTTTCAAGGACCTCCTGCATCCAGGACAATTATTGATAAAAACAGACAACACCACAGTAATGTGGTACATAAACAAACAAGGAGGAACACATTCATACCCCCTGTGCAGACTAGCCATGACACTTTGGAACTTGGCTCTGGAATGGCAAATCGAACTTCAGGCACAGTACTTGCCAGGTTTGGAAAACACGCTGGCAGACAATCTAAGCAGAAATATGACAGATCCACACGAATGGAAGTTGCATCCTCAAGTGTTTACAAAGATAATCCAAGCGTGGGGGAGGCCAGACATAGATCTTTTCGCCTCCCACAGGAATCATCAATTGGAAAAGTTCTGTTCAAGGACCTTTCATCCAAAGGCCTGGAGAGTGGACGCCCTTTCATTCAGTTGGACAGCATGGACAGTTTACGCTTTCCCACCTCTGCCTCTTCTGCCCAAGGTACTCTTGAAAGCAAGAGCAGACAGACCGAAGATGATACTGATTGCTCCAGACTGGCCAAGACAACACTGTTACCCACTCCTGAGGAGCCTAACACATACTCCTCCCTGGTCCCTACCTCTAATGCCTCTTCTGCTGACTCAGCACAGCTACAAAACTCTTCACAGTCAGCTGAAAACACTCGATCTCGCTGCATGGAAAATTCCTTAGCACCACAACAGACCCTACTCCCCAAAGAGGTGCAGGATGTCATTTTGGAGGCCAGAAGGCCATCTACTAGAAAGGCTTACTCCGCAAAATGGAAACGGTTTTGCTCTTGGAATAAGAAAAAAGGCCAGGACCCTAGAAAACTGAATTTGCCTCTGGTATTACAGTATCTAGCTGAGCTGCTGAACAGTGGACTTTCATTTTCCTCTATAAAAATCCATGCCTCAGCCATTTCTGCAGAATTCAACACTGATCCACCCTTATTCTCTCACCCACTCTTAAGACAGTTCCTCAGAGGGGCTAAGAATATAAGACCACCAAGGAAACAACCAATACCAGCCTGGGATCTTAATTACATTCTAGAAAAATTAACATTGCCTCCCTTTGAACTAGCTGCCTCAACAGATTTGCAATATTTGTCCTGGAAAACAGCCTTCCTTCTGGCCATTACCTCAGCTCGTAGGGTTTCGGAACTACAAGCCCTCATGGCTGTGCAGCCCTTTCTCATCTTCCATCAGGACAGGGTTTCCCTTTGAACCAACCCGTCATTTATGCCTAAAGTGGTGTCCAGGGTAGCTTTAAATCAAGCCATACACTTACCTACCTTTTACCCCAATCCTCAAAACAAAGGGGAAAGGCTGCTACACTCCTTAGACATCCATAGACAGCTACGTTATTATTTGGACAGAACAAAGCCTTTCAGGAAATCAGACCAACTTTTTGTGTCCTATGCTGTAGGAGCTCAAGGGAAGCCAGTTACCAAACAGACAATTTCAAAATGGATAGGCCACTGCATACGGTTTTGTTACTCCTATCATGGAAAATCTGTCCCTACAGGCATCAGATCCCACTCCACTAGGGCCACAGCTATCTCTACAGCCTTCCTCAGAGGAGTTCCTACCAAAGATATTTTGGAGGCAGCCACTTGGAGTTCTGTGCATACCTTCACAAAACACTACCACTTGCCTTTATATTCCAAAACTAGAGCAGGCTTTGCCACTGCTGTGTTGCAGGGCATTCTGGCTCATCCCAGTTCCACCTAGTGCCTACCACCCTGTGCGTAGCTTTGGGATTCTACCCATCTGTGATTACTGCAGCTGTATGCACAATGAACATAGTACAGTTTTGTACCTACCATAAATGTAGATGTTCGAGTGCTAATACAGCTGCAGTACAGTTTTCCCTCCCTCCTTCCCCTCTTGGTAAAGGCCTAGGGCCTAACCCCTCTTCATACAACCTGATTGGGTTATCCTTCTATGGTATATTTGCTTGCAACTACTGATTTTTGATTATATTGCATAGCATGTATATAAATATAATTTATGTATTGCCTTCCTTCTGGGGGCACCTGACATCTGGGGCAAGAAAGACTGAAGAAAATGGCGTCAGCTGTGTCTTATATACCCCTGCCTTACTGACGTCAGGAAAGAAAGCGACAACAACCGACGCCGGACCTAGACTTTGGAATTCGGCCGACCGAGGACCCGCCTGACGGCAGAGAACCCATCTGTGATTACTGCAGCTGTATGAGCACTCGAACATCTACATTTATGGTAGGTACAAAACTGTACTTTTTGTACCTACCATAAATGTAGATGTTCGAGTGTTCACCTTGCTGCAGTCCAGGTTACCCTCCCTCCATCCCCTCTGATCTACTGGCAACATCTCTTCTATGCCTTACAGATGTATTTGCTTATAGCTGATGGGATTTTGTGTTTGTGCAGTGTTTGCTCCTTTTGGTACTAATTCTGACCACCTTTTTGGGGGCACCTGACATCTGGGGCAAGAAAAACTGAAGAAAATGGCTTCGGTTGCATTATATATACCCCTGGCGCTCTGACGTCAGGGAAGAGGCGACAGCAACCGACGCCGGACCAAGACTTTGGAATTCCGGCCAACTGCGGGACTGCCTGACGACAGGATAACCCAAGTGTGATGACTGCAGCAGGGTGAACACTCGAACATCTACATTTATGGTAGGTACAAAACTGTACTTTCCCTTCCTACTTGAAGTGCATAGAAAGTATGTGTGTAAAAGGAGGTGCTTGTTTTCTCCCCAAGAATCTCTCACTGAGGTCACCAATCTCAATGAAGGGGAAGTGTCTCCACAGACCTCCCTCTGAAGATACCAGTTTTGGTGATCTAATGGAATTATTGAGGCAAAGGGGGAACAGTCCCACTGACACCCCTTCCCCGAATGACAATGTGTTCTTTGAGGCTTTCAGGACTGGCCAGCTTACTACTTGAGTGGTCCATCCTGCGTTTTGCCTCATTGATGTAGTCTAGCAGAGGTCATGGAGGGTTGTGGATTCCTTTCAAGCCAGTAACATTGTCTATTCCTTCCAAGGATCACCCCCATTGGATTAAATGACCTCTTGTTGATTCAGTTGTGATTGCAACAACTACCAGAAAGGAGCTGTTAGAAGAGAGTTTTATGTTCCTTCTGCCTAATAAAGAATCCAGAGAAGTGGATTGATTCAGAAAGCTTGTTTATGCCTTGGGAACGTCTAACATTAAAACACATTCAAGTTCATATTATTATTCTAGTGGGCTGATTGAGTCCGATTATTTTTCATGCCTTATGAGTACTCCCTCAACAAGACAATGGTAGCAGAAATTTTCATTTGCTGGTGTCAGCCTTGCTGCATCCTCTTTGCATCTTCTACCATTTCAAAAACAGCAGCTACTTTGTCCTCCTCCCTCAACAGTATCAGCCACCGGGGACGCTGTAATCCATACTTGACCACCTTGTTTCCTTTATGTCTTCTCGCCAGTTCTGTTAATAACAAAGTTCTTACAGAAAGCCTCCCTGTGCAACACAACAGTGATTCTCATAGCATCTTTCTGGCCTTAGCAAGTTTGGTTCCCATACTTGTGGCCCCATCTTTTACAACCACCATGGATCCTTGATCCCAAACTAGATCTCCTGTTTTACCCAGCCCTCAACTGGACAGTCATGTCTCTCAAACTAACCCCATGGTTTCTCCAATTCCAGTGATGATCAATGATTCATCTTTACCTTCTAGAGTGGTTCACAGTTTATCTCATTCACAAAAGGCTTACAATCGATAAGTTTGTTTTTTTTATTTGGATTATTCTCGAGGCATTAGATCCTCCTTCAGCTTCTCTTCCATTTAGTCTGAATTTGTTTGGCAGATCACTTTGATCCATCAAGGTACAACTGGCAGCATGCTGGTTCAAATTCGTCTTCTTTAGCATCCCTAAAAACCTCTAAAGCCTTTTTCAACAGTACCATCCTATTGAGACTTCCAATTAAGGTCTCAATTCCTCTTTGGATACCTTGATCTTGCCCTTATGCAACCCCCTTTCAAGGCCTGTTTCTTCTGTTACCTTGACATTTCTTTCTTGGAAGATCTTGTTCTTGGTTGCAGTAACTTCAGCCAGGAGAATTTATGAACCACAAGCGTTACTCTGCAAACAACCATATTTTACCTTTCACAAAGATATAGTAACTCTTAGACTGAAGCCTACTTTTTTGTACTTAAAGTAGGTTCAGAGTCACCTTTGAGACAGTTTCTCCAGTTCACCCATCTTTTTCCTGACTCATTCTAAGGAGAATACAATTTGCATTCTTTAGGTGTGCATCATCAACTGTGATTTTACATGCATCACACAAAACCAACACGTACAGATGCTCATCTGTTTGCATCTTTTTTCTAATTTCAAATGGCGATTGAAAGATTCTTCAGTCACTTTTTCTAGATGGATGTTGGACTGGTATAACCTTTGTTTTACAGCTCAAAAGGCTCATGTTTTCCAAGAACACATTCCATTAGATCCATCTCTATATTTACTGCCTTTTTCAAACAGTCCACTATGGAGGGTATATGTGCTGCTGCAACATGGGGTACTTTGCACACCTTTATCAAGTATTGCAAACTTTGTCTTATGTCAAGATCCAGAGCAGCCTTTATTTCCACCATATTCAGGGGTATCTTGCCATGATGCCACCCCAGAATCATGGTAACTGGGAATTCTGTCCCAAACAGTCAAGATAGACAGTGGGAACAACACATGATATGAATGTTAGGTAGTTAACACTAGATCCTTGTTGTCCCTCTTCATCCATCTTGACAACTCTTACTCCTCCCTTTCCTCTGCCAAATTGTAACAACTCCTTATGGCTTCACCATGGAACCTAATAGAGCTGTGCGTGAAGCCTTGCTCCTGTCTTCATTTCTTGCTTCCCATATTCCTAAGAGACATCCCGTCAGCGTTAGGGTCAGATTCAATCTGAGGAGTATCCACATGCATATTATGTGAAAGGGAGAGCACTGGAGAAGCTCTAAAAGTTAGCGACTCAGATCAGCCATGAGGCAGGTGACCTCATAGTTGAAATGGGTGGAGGGGGACAACAAGAATCTAGCACAGTGATAAGTACATAACCTTAGCTGTGGTGCTTGATCGTGTCATGGGGAGAGCAGTCCAGTACTTGGATTTCCAAATGCATTTGAAAATGAGCTTGGCTGGTTGGAAGTCTGGCTGTGATATCTTACTCAGTTAAGACGACGGTGTTTCCCCTACTTTATTTTTCATGTGTGGCTGTTGCATAGCAGTAGGAAATGCATTGAAAGAGCAGTGAGTAGAAGCAAGGGTGTCTGTGTAGTGAAGCTTGCCATGTTCCACGGAATAGTAAATGTTAAATATGTTCAGTCATCTTTAAGCAATGTGTGAGCATGAGTGGCTGTTCTCCGAGTTTTGTGTGTCTTCTTCTCAAGTATGTTCCTTGGAAAGTTAGCGTTATGTTATTTTTACAACAGGGGTCTAATTCTGCAAGATCTGACATTCGTTCACCTTGGTAATCCTGATTACATTGACGGGAAGGTGAATTTTTCCAAACGCTGGCAACAGTTCAACATTCTGGACAGTATGCGTCGTTTTCAGCTTGGGTAAGTAGTGCTTCTGCAGATCAGCATCTTTAAATTGTCTGTTTTATTGTTTGGAAGTACTTTAGTAGCAGACACATGCTTCGTAATTTCAGGAAATACCTTTATTTCCTCTAATTATTTGTTATGAAAACTGTGCTGTACATTGGATAAAATTATTTGCTTTTGAGATTTAAGTAATTTCGGTTATGCTAATTCTTTTTGCTTCAGCAAGTTAGAATTCCATAAACCGAAGATATTTTACAAACAAATCTAGAGTGCAGAGTGTTAATTATGTTAACGAGAAAAGACTTTAAATGAATGTGCCTATAACTCTTATTTCAGGGGGTTCACATGTAAGGTACTCCTATGTGCTTTATCAGTTGTTAGACACACACTACATATTATGGCCAAGAGAAACTGAAAAGCTCAGAGACTGTGCTTCTCTTCTCAAAAAGAGAAAGGCTTGTCCCGGTCAACAAATGTTAAATAAATAAATTATTATTAAGGGTATCTGTACACTTTCTTGTGTTCCTTCTACTATTCTAACTTTTAACAGCTTGCATTTAGAGTTTGTGAAAAATATGCTCCTCTTTGTATGCTTTAAGCATCTTGTGAAAATCCGAGTGTTGGCCCTGTTGTGTACTGTCTTGTTTTAGACATCTTCATAAGTTAGTGTTACCTTCTGCGCTGCCCTGCTTGCTGTGCTAGATATAGTTATTTGGTGACATCTAGGTGCAGCTGCCGAAATGAAATGCCATAACATTTGTTCACACTGCAGTGTTGCCAAAATTGGGAACTTTAAAACAAATGTATTCAGAATGATCTTCATGTCCATACTTGTTATCAGGGGTAAAGTATGAAAACAAAGCTGAGTGCTGTATAACAAAAAGGAATGAATAAGCCAATGTTACGTCCTGCCTGCATGTTTGAATACCTTACTTAACATAATTTATGAAATGATGTTGACATGCAGACTGTCATTAAAAATAACAGATTTAAATGTACTCCGTGGACTTGTTGCAGATGATGTGCAAGTTTGGTATTGGTTTATTATCACTACCTACCATAGTATGTTAAAATAAAATTGATTAAAAATTTGTATTTAGTGCAGTTGCTTGAACTCCGGGGATGACTTAAAACAGACATGGACTTGCTGTCTTAAAATACAAGGTGCTGTGATGGTGTGTAGCCAAGAAGCAAGGCAGAATTGGTTATGAATGCATTGTGAATATATTACAAATTAAAATTGGTATTGCAACCCAGTATGGCCTTCAAAATGTTGTGTTTGCTTATCTGCAATAGTTTGATTCAGCAGAAGTAGCAGGATAAGGTTGTATGTACAGTATATGTGGCATAACTTCTAAAAGATCTGCTGCTGGTGAAACCAACATGTACAAGTTACCAGCCAAAACACTGCCACATCAAACAAGGCAGGTTTACTGCTGCTGGTTAACACAGTCATTGTGTAAACAGACAAATTCATAATGCAGCCTCCTATCAAAATACTGCGACTCGGAGCTGGTATCATCTGATTTAGGAAATGCATGAATTGCAACAAAACCATTCTCTCAGTATAATTTCCAATAATGAAGAATAAAGCCACTCACTTTTCAAGAAGGTAATTTTTTTCTTTCATGTACCTGTATGCATTATGTTTCCTTAAAGGTGACCAGTTTTATGGCATAAAGAGATAAAGCCCCAGCTATGACATGGCCAATTCAGCTTCAGCTAACACTCTGGGAATTTAAAGAGCTGGCAAGGAAGAAGACTGGCATTCACATTCAGTAATGTTTTTACTTGAATCGTACTAAACATGAGCAACTTTGTCAGTTTTCACCAGTTAAGCTTGGTTAGAAAACTACTTTGGCAAAATGGATTACCGGTTCTATCTCAATCTGTTATGACAAGACTGGTAAGACACTGCCTGTTTCTTCAAAAGCACATTTCTGTCAGGGTTCAAGTCACATCTGTGGTTTCCTCCGAAGTCTTCCACTCGAGGATATTACAGCATTTGCTACTTGGTCTTCCTCGCATACCTTTGTGAAACATTAAAGCCTTGACTCTATTTCCAGAGCAGGAATTATTTGAAATAAATATATTGATAGGCTTACTGAGATAGGCCACCGGTATAGTAGGGATTCTGTGCTGCTGTTCCAATGTCCAGACAGGACTTGAGAAATACATAAGTTATATACTCTCCCCTCAGTGTTGTCCTTCCTGACAGATCTGTGGGGTCATTTGGAGAATGTGTGATCTCATGCTTATGTCATAAGGCTAGTAATCAGTAAGATAAGCACATGGTAAGAAGGAGATCAGGCTTGTGAGGGCTGTCACTAGATGACACCAAATGCAGCGGTCCTGCTGTTCTAGTGAGTGGACAGAGACCAGAGGAATCTAACATACTGGTAAGCACATAAATTACAGTGGATATAAGTAGTTTACACACCCCTGTTAAAATGCCAGGTTTTTGTGATATAAAAAATGAGACCACAATAAATCATTTCAGAACTTTTCACACCTTTAATGTGACCTATAACCTGTACGATTCAATTGAAAAACAAATCTGTTGGGGGAAGATATAAAAAATAAAAAACGTACAATAACTTGGTTGCATAAGTGTGCACACCCTTAAACTAATACTTTGTTGGAAGCACCTTTTGATTTAATTACAGCATTCAGTTTTCTTGGGTAGAAGTCTATCGGCATGGCACATCTTGACTTGGCAGTATTTACCACTCTTTCTTGCAAAAGCACTTCAAACTGTCAGATTGCGAGGGCATGTCTTGTGCACAGCCCTCTCCAGGTCACCCCACACATTTTCTGTTGGATTTAGGTGTGGGCTCTGGCTGAGCCATTCCAAAACTTTAATTTTCTTCTCGTGAAGCCATTCTTTTGTTGATTTGGATGTGTGCTTGGGGTCATTGTCATGCTGAAAGGTGAAATTCCTCTTCATCTTCAGCTTTCTAGAAGTCGTCTGAAGGTTTTGGGTCAAACGTCACTGGTATTTGGAGCTGTTCATAATTCCCTCCACCTTGACTAAAGCCCCAGTTCCATCTGAAGAAAAGCAACCCACCCCAAAGCATGATACTGCCACCACCATGCTTCACCGTGGGGATGGTGTTCTTTTGGTGATGCGAAGTGTTGTTTTTGTGCCAAACGTACCTTTTGGAATTGTGGCCAAAAAGTTCAACATTGGTCTCATTAGAACGTAACACATTTTCCCACATGCTTTTGGGAGACTTGATGTATTGTTTTGCAAATTTTAGCTGCACCTGGATGTTTTTCTGTGTAAGAAAAGGCTTCAATCTTGCAATCTTACCCCATAGCCCAGACATATGGAGAATACGGGAGATTCCTTGGATATAACTGTTTGGTCCCTCAACATTTCTGGCAGAGTACTCTGTAGTGAGTTTGTAAAGTCTGCCAACTTATTACACTCCCAGAAAGCATGTTCCCAGTTTACCTGCCTTTTTTCCCCATCATAACTCCAAGCAGTTGCTGTCTGCCTGAGGAAAAATTGTCTGACATCTGTGTGGAGTATAAAAATACATGTGCAAACCCTTTCAGGCAAACATCCTGAACCTTCTGGAATTTGTTGCATTTTTGGAAGCTGTACAGATGTCCTTCTACTGGCCCTTTTTAAATTGCTTTTCCATTCCGTCTTCTCAAACTTTCTCTGATTTATTCTCAGTTATTGTGCAGTAGATGATGTCCTTCAAGAATGCAACTGCAGTCATAACATATGGGTTGTCCTGCCTCAGGCAGCCCTCGGTCGGCCGGATTCCAAAGTCTGGGTCCGGCGTCGGCTGGTGTCGCCTCCTCTCTGACGTCAGAACGGCTGGAGTATAAAGGCATCGGCCGACGCCATCTTCTTTAGTCTTTCTTGCCACGCGGTGCCCGAAGCAGAAGCAGTTCGCAAGTGCCGGTCGGTCAGCTCCTGTGTTTTCAGTACTGAAGTCATCTAAAAGCTGGCACCCGCTAGGGAACATTTTTTCTTGCCTCATCCGATGTCAGAACAAATTGAGAAAGTTAATAATTGTTTGTCTTGTGGTAAACAAATACCTCATAAGGACTTCCATTCTTATTGCCTCCCTTGCCTGGGCCCAGACCACGACATCTCGGCCTGTGCTGCCTGTGCTTGCTTTAATAAGCGCACTCTCAGGCACCGGGCAGAATTTGTCAAGACTTTTCGCTAATCTTTCGCTTATATCATGCTGTCGGAACAACCGACAACTCAATCTACCAAAAAACGAAAGGACCGGGACTGACATCCTCGGCCCGCGTCCTCCACCGATACTCCTCCTAAACCCTCCGCGAGTGCTTTGGTCCCTTCGGAAGCGGTATTTCAACCGCTCCAGGCCGACGACACAGCGTTAACACGTCCTTCGGTCTCGGAATCTACACCGGTGCCGGTTGTTGATTTTCCTCCAGAAACCGAAGTTCTGGATCTACCCGACACCATTCCTGTGGACAAGGTTACTCCTGCACGTGGGGCAGCTAGGCCTCCTGTATCCATGTCCATCAAGGCCTTTGCACGTGCTAAGGCCACCAGCCAGGCCAAGGCCCATCCTAAACCTACGGCCCAGACCCCTTCTTCTGATAAACAGATCATGTCTCTTGCTGCAGATCTTATTTCTCTTATCAGGGGGTCTCAGCCTCATCCAGACAGAGGTTCTCAGCCGCCTGCAGAGAAAAGGCCCAGAACTGAGCAGGGCGACAACCTCTCTTCAGATGAAGCATCTGGGGATTCTGAGCTTTCAGATACCCAAGAAGAATCCTTCCAGGCCTATGAGGACTCTGATGCTGAGGAATCAATTCCCTCTACCTCTCCTCCAGAGGATTTTTCGTTCGGTGAGGTCCTACACTCTATGAGGAAGCATTTTAAATGGCAGGGTCAGGAATTCTCTGATTCTAGGAAAAGGCTACGTACCTTCCTCGAGCTACCCCAGCACAGACCTTTAGCTATCCCTCCAGTTATGGATGGTCCTGGATGATGTTTTCTCCGACTCCAGTGCTAACCCTGATTCTCTCCCTCCTGCTCCTGTCAAGCCAGACATATGTTATAGGGTCCCTGACACCCACAAACATCTCTTTAAGGTCCATTTTGTGGATCTAGAAACTATTTCACAGGGCCCCAAGGGAGTGGCTACTTCCACAGCTAAGAATCCACTGCCAGCGGATAGGGAAGCTAGGTCCCTGGAGAGATGGGGTAAAAAAGTTTATACCTCTACCACCCTGGCCATGAGGTCACTTAACTGGCTTTTTCATATGTTTCAGTACCAGGATTCTTTACTGGATGATTTACAGAAAAAGATAGCCTCTCCTGAGCCTATTGATAGAAAGGCATTGCAGGATCTAGTACATAATACTCAGCAGGTTAGCAATCATTTTCTTCAGTGTGGTTATGATGCATTGGAGGCTTCATGTAGGGCAGCTATGACTGGGGCTGTTATACGTAGACATGCTTGGTTAAAAGAACAGCCACTGCCAGACCATGTTAAAGTAAAGTTACTTGATGCACCTTTGGAAAAACAGAAGCTTTTTGGTGCTAATGCACAAGATGTGTTGAAGTCCATTGAGGAAAAAGCTAAATCAGTACAGACAGTCAAAGATTTCCTCCAGGTTCAGCCACCCAGATTCAGCAGGAATTGGCCTTCAAAGAGTTGGTCCTTTCCAGACACTGACAAGTTTCAAAGGGGAAAAAAACAGGCGTGCCCGAGGTAGAGGGCAATACCGAGGCTCCTACAGGGGCCGCCAATGGCAACCACCAAATCAAAGAAGTGGCGCAGGCAGTCCAGCTGCACCACAAGGACAACCACAATGACTTGACTTTCATACCATCTACAAAGTCTCAAAGAGAAGCTCCTTTGGGCGGAAAATTATCCTTATTCTCAAAAAACTGGCATATCTTAACCAAGGACAACTGGATTCTGGATTTAATAGACAAAGGTTACAGATTCCACTTCCATACTTTACCAATAAGACAAGGCATGCCAAACCTGCCACTTCATCAAAGGGCAGAGGCACTCATTCAAGTTTCAAAGCTGTTAAATATAAAAGCAATAGAAAAGGTCCCTCCACAGGAACAAGGCCAGGGATTTTATTCAAGACTGTTCCTTGTTCCAAGAAAGGAAAACAAATGGAGGCCTATACTGGACTTGTCTACTCTAAGTACTTATCTCATTGTGCCAAAGTTCAAAATGCTGACATTGCAGCAACTCCTTCCCATGCTGGGCAAGGGGTCTTGGCTGGTCACTCTGGACCTCAAGGAGGCATACCTGCATGTCCCAATCAGACAAAGCTGCAGAAGATACCTCAGATTTCTTGCAGGGACAGAGCATTATCAGATGTCCTTCAAGGATGCTTCTGCAGTCCTTACAAATGGGTTGTCCTGTCGTCAGGCAGCCCTTCGGTCGGCCGGATTCCAAAGTCTGGGTCTGGCCTCGGCTGGTGTTGCACTTCACCTGACGTCATAGCTGCAGTTATTCGGGTATAAAGGCATCAGCCGACGCCATTTTCCTCAGTCTTTCTTGCCGCTGGCTCAAGCAGAAGCTGTTCGCAAGTGCCGGTCGGTCAGAACCAGAGATTACTACTACCAAGACTTCTAAAAGCTAAGTACCCGCTGGGGACTCTTTCTTGCCTCAGCCGATGTCAGAAAAAGTGAATAACTGTTTAACTTGTGGGAAACAAATACCTCATAAAGATTTCCACTCTTACTGCTTACCTTGTTTAGGCCCAGACCACGACGTAGCAGCTTGTCTAGCCTGTGCTTCTTTTAACCGACGGACGCTTAGACATCGGTCGGAATTTGCTGAGGAGTTTTTCGGCTCCGATTTTGCTTACATTATGCCGTCGGATCCTCCGACTACGCAAATATCTAAAAAGCGCAAGGAAAAGGACCGACACTCGCGGTCCGCGGTTTCGGCCGAAACCGCGGTTAAGCCTACCGCGAGTGTCTCTGTTTCGGCTGAAACCGAGCAATTGGTTCTTCCTTCAGCCGAAAACTTACCTCCTACCGAGGCCTCTTCCAACCTGGTGGAATCTGCTTCTGAAATCACTCCTGCTCTTACAGTTTCTCAGGAATTATCTGACACTATCCCCTTGGATATTTCTACCCCTGCACGTGGAGCTGCTAGGCCACCTGCATCCATGTCCATTAAGGCCTTTGCCAGGGCCAAAGCAGCTAAAACTACTAAATCTGTGCCTGCTAAGATCCCCTCTCACAGGCCTAGCTCTAGTTCACAAATGCTTAGTTTAGCAGAGGACCTCATTTCTTTAATCTGGGGATCCCAACCTCAACCTGACAGGGCCTCTCACCCACCTCCAGAGAAGAGGCCTAGAGCAGAGCCCCCTGAGCCTGTTTCAACAGATGATTCCTCTGATGATTCAGATAACACAAACCCTCCAGAGGCTCCTTTCTGCCCTTATGAAGACTCTGATGCTGAAGAGTCCATTCCTTCTGCCTCTCCGCCTGAGGAATTTTCCTTTGGGGAAACCTTGCATGCTATGAGGGAACAATTTCAGTGGCAGGGCCAGGATTTTTCAGACTCCAGAAAAAGGCTTAGAACCTTTCTGCATTTACCACAACATAGGCCTTTAGCCATACCTCCAGTTCTTTCTGTTGTAGATGATGCATTTAATGATGCTTGTACTGCTCTTGATTCTCTACCTCCGGCCCCTGCTAAGCCCGATAGGTACTACAGGGTCCCGGACACGCATTACCATTTGTATAAGGCTCCCTTTGCAGATCCCGAGACTATCTCCCAGGGCCCTAAGGCTGTAGCAGCTACCTCTGCCAAAAAAACCCTCCCCTCTGAAAGGGAATCCAGGTCCTTAGAGAGATGGGGTAAAAAAGTTTACACTTCTGCTACTCTTTCAGCTAGGGCCTTGAACTGTCAATTCCACATGATCCAGTATCAAGAATTTATGCTAGATCAGTTAACCAAAAAACTGTCCTCGGATGAACCATTAGACAAAAAATCTGTTCAGGAAATGGTACATAACATTCAGCAAGTCAGTAACCATTCCTTAAAATGCGGCTATGATGCACTGGAGGCTTCCTTTAGATCAGCCATGACTGGCACAGTTATCAGAAGGCATGCGTGGTTAAAAGAGCAGGCCTTACCAGACCATGTCAAATCAAAACTACTAGATGCTCCCATGGACAAGATCAATTTGTTTGGCTCTCCTGCACAACAGGTGCTGAAGAAGATGGAAGAGAAGGCAAAATCTGTCCAAACAGTGAAAGATTTCTTACAGGTCCAACCTCCAAGGTTTAGCAGGAATTGGCCCTCCAAGAATTGGTCCTTTCCAGACTCCTCCAGAGCTCAGAGAGGCAGGAATAGGCATTCAAGAGGCAGAAGCCAATCCAGGGGTGCCTACAGGGGACGCCAGTGGCAGGGTAACAACCAACGAGGTGCAGCCACAGACACAGCCACCACCACTACTACAGGACAATCACAGTGACTTGGCTCTAGCACCGCCTACCAGGGAACAACTAGAAGCACCCTTGGGCGGAAAGCTAGCTTTATTTTCAGTAAACTGGCATTACATCACAAGAGACAAGTGGATTTTGCAGACAATAGACCAGGGTTACAGGTTTCACTTCCATACTCTACCAGGGAAGAGAGGAATGCCAAACCTACCTCCAAATCAAAAGGCAGAAGCTCTGAAACAAATAGCTCAATTATTAAAAATGAGAGCTGTGGAAAAGGTACCATCTATGGAGCAAGGACAGGGATTTTACTCCAGGCTCTTCCTGGTACCAAGAAAAGAAAGCAAATGGAGATCTATTCTCGACCTGTCCGCTTTAAACACATTCCTCATTGTTCCAAACCTCAAAATGCTGACCCTACAGCAGCTTCTTCCCATGCTGGGCAAGGAGTCTTGGCTGGTAACTCTAGATCTCAAGGAGGCATACCTGCACGTCCCCATACGACCAAATTGCAGAAGATACCTCAGATTTCTTGCAGGATCAGAGCATTATCAATTCTCAGCATTGCCCTTTGGCTTATCTACTGCGCCCAGAGTGTTCACGAAATGCCTGGCATCAGTAATTGCTCATTGCAGGCTTCAGGGAATCCAAATCTACCCTTACCTGGACGACTGCCTGATACAAGCGGACAACAAAAACAAGCTAGCAGAAGACTTGAAAAGGGTCATTTACCTACTACAAGCTCTGGGATACACAGTCAATATAAAAAAGTCAAGACTGATACCATCCCAAAGGATAACCTTTCTGGGTGCAGAGCTGGACACAACGAAACCAATGGCATTCCTAACGGTAGAAAAACAGGAGCAACTCCCTCTCTACTTCTTGGCATTGACAAAGCAGAATCATCTAACAGCAAGAAAAGTCCTGCAAGCCTTGGGTTTCATGGCATCCTGCATAATATTGGTTCCACATGCCAGACTGCATATGAGAAAGTTACAGTGGTACCTAAGGAATTTATGGTCTCAGCACAAGCACAGCCTAGAAACCCAAATTCCAATAATTCCATGCCTGAAGCAAGAATTCCAATGGTGGACTCAGGCCTGTCAATCAAACAAAGGATTGCCTTTCCACAACACTCAACCAAGCCAAACCATCACAACGGACGCCTCAGACCTCGGTTGGGGGGCCCACATGCTGGACAAGTGCATTCAAGGTTTATGGACTCAAGACCAGCTGCACTTACACATAAATCAAAAGGAAATGCTGGCAGTAAAACTGGCAATTCAGGCATTCAGACCATTTCTTCGACAAGGTCAACTGTTGATAAGGACAGACAACACCACGGTTATGTGGTACATCAACAAGCAGGGAGGCACACATTCGTACCCTCTATGCCGGATGGCAATGGACCTCTGGAATGTGGCCCTGAGCTACAACATTCAGTTACAAGCAACTTTTGTACCAGGAAAAGAAAACATTCTAGCAGACATACTAAGCAGAACTACCACGGATGCCCACAAATGGATGCTGCATCCGGACATCTTCAAGACAATTACAAGAAAATGGGGGCTCCCACAAATAGACTTATTTGCATCCCCACACAATCACCAACTAAAGAAATTCTGCACAAGGACGTACCACCCACTTGCTTGGAAGGTGGACTCCCTATCTTTCAGCTGGAAAACCTGACAGCATATGCATTCCCACCACTTCCTTTGATGCACAAGGTGCTATTGAAGATCAAAGAGGACCGTCCAAGGATCATTCTGATAGCTCCAGACTGGCCAAGACAACATTGGTACCCATTACTGAGGAGCATGTCTCGGGAACAAATATGGCCTCTACCCCTTGTTCCCTTGCTGTTAACACAGAACAACTACAACACCCTGCATCCAAACCTGAAAACACTGCAGCTGACTGCCTGGAACATTGCATAAGAACAAATAACCCAAACTTATCCCAAAGGGTTAAAGACATTATCTTGGAGGCTCGCAGACCCTCAACAAGAAAATTATTCAGCAAAATGGAAAAGATATTTCATTTGGAGTACTGCAAAAGGAGAAAATGTGTCACTGGTAAACATAGCCAACATCCTGGAATACTTGGCAGAGCTCTTCCACAAAGGCCTGTTCTATTCTTCCATCAAGATTCATGCATCAGCTATTTCAGCAGAATACGACTTGGATCCTCCAGTCTTCTCACATCCTCTGCTCAGGCAGTTTCTGAGAGGAATTAAAATGTAAAACCACCTAGGAAGCCACCATTGCCAGCATGGGACTTGAACTTTGTGCTAGAAAAATTGACACTTCCTCCTTTCGAACCAGCAGCAACAGCAGAATTACAATACTTATCATGGAAAACTGCTTTCCTGTTGGCAATCACTTCAGCAAGAAGGGTATCTGAGCTACAGGCACTAATGGCAGTACAGCCCTTCCTGATCTTCCATCAAGATAGAGTATCCATGAGAACTAATCCTACTTTTATGCCTAAGGTGGTCTCCAGAGTATCTTTGAATCAGGCTATCCACCTACCTACATTCTTCCCCAACCCACAGAACAGGGAGAAAGACTGTTGCATACCTTGGATGTGCATATACAATTACGCTACTACCTGGACAGGACCAAGGGCAATAGGAAAACTGACCAGCTACTGGTAGCATATGCAACAGGAATGGAAGGAAAAGCAATTTCAAAACAGACAATCTCTAAGTGGATAGGAAATTGCATTAGATTTTGTTACTCCTACCATGGAAAGAAAACTCCAGAAAACATCAGGCCTCACTCTACAAGGGCTACAGCCACTACTACAGCCTTTCTGCGAGGAGTGGCTACCAAAGACATTTTAGAGGCTGCTACTTGGAGCTCCGTGCATACATTTGCCAAGCATTATAATTTACCTTTATACTCCAGATCCCGAGCAGGTTTTGCCACTGCTGTTTTGCAAGGGATCTTAACTACACCATAATTTTATTTCTCCTCCTCCCCCAGTTTGGCTATGGTATTCTACCCATTTGTAAGGACTGCAGATGCATCCTTGAAGGACATAGTACAGTTTTGTACCTACCATAAATGTAGATGTCCGATAGGAATGCATCTGCAGTCAGGATTACCCACCCTCCTTCCCTCTGTGGTACTCTAGGGTATTTGCCCATCTTGTAGCTAGCTGGGGAATCTATTATGGTGTATTTGTTTGTATATATGTACATACATGCTTATTTTTTGTTGGCTTTCTACTATTTGGAATCATTTACATTTATCCAAATTTAGCCTTCCTAGAGGGCACCTGGCATCTGCGGCAAGAAACACTGAGGAAAATGGCGTCGGCTGATGCCTTTATACCCGAATAACTGCAGCTATGACGTCGGGTGAAGTGCGACACCAGCCGAGGCCAGACCCAGACTTTGGAATCCGGCCGACCGAAGGGCTGCCTGACGACAGGACAACCCATTTGTAAGGACTGCAGATGCATTCCTATCGGACATCTACATTTATGGTAGGTACAAAACTGTACTTTCTCAGCATTGCCGTTTGGCTTATCTACTGCGCCCAGAGTGTTCACGAAATGCCTGGCATCAGTAGTGGCACACTGCAGACTCCAGGGGATTCAAATATACCCCTACCTGGACGACTGCCTCATACGAGCAGGCAACAAACAAACCTTGATAGCAAACTTGGACTATGTCATTCAGTTACTACAGGCCTTGGGATACACAGTCAACATTCAGAAATCAAGACTTCTGCCATCCCAACAAATTATTTTCCTAGGAGCCAAACTGGACACAAAAACACAAATGGCTTATCTCACAGAGGAAAAACAACAGCAGTTACCAGAGTACTTCAAAGGCCTAGCAAAGCTCTCCCAGCTGACTGCAAGGAAAATCCTGCAGACCGTGGGGTTCATGGCATCTTGCATTCTTCTGATACCTTTGGCAATACTTCATATGAGAAAGCTGCAATGGTACTTAAAAAGCTTATGGTCCCAACACAGCCAAAGCCTAGAGGACGTAATCCCACTCATTCCATGTCTGCAAAGAGAATTTTTGTGGTGGGCTCAAGCAAGTCAGTTAAACAAAGGCATGTCTTTCAACAAACCTCAAGCAGGTCAAATGATTACAACAGACACCTCAGACCATGGATGGGGGGCGCACATGGAGGGCAGATGCATTCAAGGTCAATGGACACCAAGGGAAAGGCATCTGCACATAAACCAAAAAGATATGTTGGCAGTGATGCATGCAATTGAGACTTTCGAAAAATCACTTCAACAAGGACATTTGCTAATAAGGACAGACAACACCACTGTTATGTGGTATATAAACAAGCAGGGAGGCACTCATTCTTATCCCCTCTGCAGACTAACAATGATTCTCTGGGAAAAATCCCTAAGTCTGAAGATACATTTGCAATCCCAGTTTGTGCCAGGCAAAGACAATGTACTGGCGGACAAGCTGAGCAGAAATTTCTTGGATCCACACGAATGAATGCTACATCCTCACATTTTCTCACAAATAACAAGGACATGGGGAAGACCGGACATAGATCTCTTTGCTTCTCACATAAATCATCACCTGGAAAAGTTCTGTACAAGGACCCACCATCCTCTAGCCTGGAAAACGGATGCTCTCTCCTTCAGCTGGAATTCCCTAACAATTTATGCATTCCCTCCTCTACCACTGCTGACCAAGGTGATACTGAAGATCAAAGCAGAACAACCAACAGGCATTTTGATAGCTCCAGACTGGCCAAGGCAGCACTGGTACCCATTGCTGTTGAGCATAACTTGGACCAAACCGTGGCCTCTGCCCCTATGGCCTCTGCTTCTAACACAACACAATTACAGGACTGTTCATCAAAACCTGAAAACATCGCATCTGACAGCCTGGAGGCATAACTCCTTCTGATATCTCTCTTTCCAAAAAAGTTCAAGAGATCTTACTGGAAGCACGCAGACCTTCCACCAGAAAAACCTATTCAGCCAAGTGGAAGAGATTCATCATCTGGAATGCTAACAGGGGTCAGGATGCAACAGTATTGAGTATACCTCAGATATTGGAATACTTGGCAGAAATGTTTCATACTGGTCTCTCATATTCTTCCATAAAGATTCATGCCTCAGCAATCTCAGCAAAATACAATTGTGATCCACCTGTGATGTCCTTCATGGATGCATCTGCAGTCATAACAACTGGGTTGTCCTGTCGTCAGGCAGCCCTTCAGTCGGCCGGATTCCAAAGTCCGGGTCCGCTTCGCTGATGTCGCACTCCACCCGACGCCATCTCTGTTGGTCTTCGGTATAAAAGCATCAGCCGACGCCATTTTCCTCAGTCTTTCTTGCCGCTGGCTCAAGCAGAAGCTGTTCGCAAGTGCCGGTCGGTCGGATCCAGAGATTACTTCTACCGAATACTACTTCAAGACTTCTAAAGCTAAGTACCCGTGGGGACTCTTTCTTGCCTCAGCCGATGTCAGAAAAGTTAACAATTGTTTAACCTGTGGGAAACAAATACCTCATAAAGATTTCCACTCTTACTGTCTGCCTTGTTTAGGCCCAGCCCACGACGTAGCAGCCTGTTCGCCTGTGCTTTTTCAACCGACGAACGCTTAGGCGCCGGTCGGAGTTTGCAGAACAGTTTTTCGGTTCTGATTTTGCGACATTATGCCGCCGGATCCTCCGACTACCCAATCTACCAAAATGCAAAGATAAAGACCGACACTCGCGGTCCGCAGTTTCGGCCGAAACCATGGTTAAGCAAATCATGAGTGTCTCGGTTTCGCCGAAACCGAAAACTGATCTAAGTACAGCTGAACCTATTCCTACAACTGAGGCCCCTGCTACAACTCTTGAATCGACCTCAGAAATTTTACCCACTACGGTGGTTGACTTATCAGACACCATCCCCTTGGATGTCTCTACCCCAGCACGTGGTGCTGCTAGGCCTCCAGCAGCCATGTCCATTAAGGCCTTCGCCAGGGCTAAAGCAGCCAAGACTACTAAAACAGTGCCTGTTAAACCCCCACATCCAGGCCCTCTTCTAGTTCCCAAATGCTTACTTTGGCAGAAGATTTAATTTCTTTAATCAGAGGATCTCAATCTCACCCAGATAGGGCCTCTCAGCCCCAGAGAAGAGACCTAGGGCAGAGCCCCTGAGCCAGTGTCCTCTGATGAATCTGCTGATGAATCAGACATAACTGACCAGCCAGAGGCTCCCTTCTCCAATTTTGAAGATTCTGATGCTGAAGAATCCATTCCAGCTGCTTCCCCACCAGAAGAATTCTCCTTTGGGGAAACCTTGCATGCCATGCGAGAACAGTTCCAATGGCAGCAACAGGATTTTTCAGACTCCAGAAAAGACTTAGGACCTTTCTGCACCTCCCACAGCACAGGCCCTTAGCTATACCTCCTGTTCTCTCTGTGGTGGATGATGCTTTCAATGATGTTTGCTCCGCTCCAGATTCTTTACCCCAGCCCCTGCCAAACCAGACAGATTTTACAGGGTGCCAGATACTCATCACCACCTTTACAAGGCCCCACTTGCAGACCCAGAAACTATATCCCAGGGTCCCAAGGCAGTAGCCGACCATAGCTAAAAACCCTACTCCTTCTGAAAGGGAAGCAAGGTCATTAGACAGATGGGGTAAAAGGTCTACACTTCAGCTACTCTCTCAGCTAGAGCTTTAAACTGTCAGTTTCACATGATACAATACCAAGAGTTTATGCTTGATCAGTTAACTAAAAAACTAACCACTGATGAATCTCTTGATAAGAAATATGTATTAGAGATGGTAAATAACATACAACAGGTTAGCAACCATTCCTTAAAATGTGGCTATGATGCACTGGAGGCTTCATTTAGATCAGCCATGACAGGCACAGTGATAAGAAGGCATGCATGGCTAAAGGAACAAGCTTTACCGGACCATGTTAAAGCTAAGCTGCTAGATGCTCCTATGGACAAGACAAGTTTGTTTGGTACACCTGCCCAGCAGGTTATGAAGAAAATGGAAGAAAAGGCAAAATCTGTTCAAACTGTTAAAGATTTCTTGCAGGTTCAACCCCCAAGGTTTAGCAGGAACTGGCCTGCCAAAAATTGGTCCTTTCCTGACTCCACAAAATTTCAAAGGGGCAGGAATAGACGTTCCAGAGGCAGAAACCAATCCAGAGGAGGTGCCTACAGAGGACGACAGTGGCAAGGTAACAACAGAGGCACAGACACAGCCACTGCCACTACATCAGCACAACCACAGTGACTTAACCCTAAATCCGCCTACCAGGGAACAAATAGCAGCTCCTCTAGGCGGAAAGTTAACCTTATTTTCAAGGAACTGGCACTGCATAACAAAAGACAAGTGGATTTTACAAACCATAGATCAAGGTTACCGGTTTCACTTCCACACTTTACCAGTCAAAGAGGAATGCCAAATCTACCTCCAAATCAAAAACAGAGGCTCTACGCCAGATAATGGAGTTAGCAAACATGAGAGCTGTGGAAAGAGTGCCAACAGCAGAGCAAGGAAAGGGGTTCTATTCCAGACTATTCCTAGTTCCAAGAAAGGAAAAAAGTTGGAGACCAATTCTGCCCTGTCCACCTTAAATACATACATCATTGTCCCAAAATTCAAAATGCTGACCCTACAGCAGCTTCTTCCCATGCTGGGCAAGGAGTCTTGGCTGGTAACTCTAGATCTCAAGGAGGCATACCTGCACGTCCCATTCGACCAATCTGCAGAAGATACCTCAGATTTCTTGCAGGATCAGAGCACTATCAATTCTCAGCATTGCCCTTTGGCTTATCTACTGCGCCCAGAGTATTCACAAAATGCCTGGCATCAGTAATCGCCATTGCAGACTACAGGGAATTCAAATTTACCCATACCTGGACGACTGCCTGCTACAAGGGGACAACAAAAGAAAGCTGACAACAGATTTACAAAGGGTCATTTACTTGCTACAAGCACTGGGATACACAGTCAATTTACAAAAGTCAAGGCTGATACCATCCCAAACAAGGACATTCTTGGGCTGAATTGGACACAGTAAAACAAATGGCATTCCTGACTACAGAAAACAAAAAGAACTTCCTCTTTACTTCTTGGCACTAACAAAACTGAACAAGTTAACAGCAAGAAAAGTACTGCAGGCCTTGGGCTTCATGGCATCATGCATAATCTTGGTTCCATTTGCCAGACTACATATGAGAAAACTACAGTGGTACCTAAAGAATTTATGGTCCCAACACAGACACAGTCTAGAAACAGAAATCCCACTAATTCCATGCTTAAAACAGGAGTTCCTATGGTGGGCTCAGGCATGCCAGTCAAACCCAGGCCTACCCTTTCGCAGATGTCAAGCAAGCCAGACCATCACAACAGACGCTTCAGACCTAGGATGGGGGCCCACATGCTGGACAAATGCGTGCAAGGATTGTGGACACAGGATCAACTTCACCTGCACATCAACCTAAAAGAAATGCTGGCAGTAAAACTGGCAATCCAAAAGTTCAAACCATCTCTCAAGGAGGGCCAGTTGATGATAAGGACAGACAACACCACAGTCATGTGGTACATCAACAAACAGGGAGGCACTCATTCATACCCCCTATGCAGAATGACCTTGGAGCTGTGGACCCTGGCACTCAGCTACAACATCCAGTTACAGGCAATATTTGTACCGGGAAAGACAATACTCTAGCAGACATATTAAGCAGAACCACTTCGGATGCCCACGAATGGAAGCTGCACCCGGACATCTTCAAGACCATCTCAAAGAAATGGGGAATGCCACAGATAGACCTATTCGCATCACCTCTCAATCACCAGCTCAAAAAATTCTGCACAAGGACATTCCACCCACTAGCATGGAAAGTGGATTCGCTCTCCTTCAACTGGAAAGGCCTAACAGCATATGCATTCCCACCTCTTCCTTTGATACACAAGGTACTACTGAAAATTAAGGAAGAACGTCCAAGGATAATCCTTATAGCTCCGAACTGGCCAAGACAACACTGGTACCCACTACTGAGGAGCATGTCTCGGAACAATATGTGGCCAATACCCCTGATGCCTTTTATGTTAACTCAGAACAACTACAGCATCATACATCCAAACCTAAAAACGTTGCAACTAACTGCATGGAACATCACATAGCAGCAGCTAATCCAGAACTTTCCCAAAGAGTAAAAGACATTATTCTTGAAGCACGCAGACCTTCAACAAGAAGGAACTATGCTGGAAAATGGAAAAGGTTTGTCATTTGGAGTACAGAAAGAGGAAAAGATGTGTCAAACATAGATATGCCTAACATTCTGGAGTATCTGGCGAACTTCTTCATTCAGGCCTGTCCTACTCCTCCATCAAGATACATGCATCAGCTATTTCAGCAGAATACAGCTTTGATCCACATGTTTTTACGCACCCTTTGCTCAGGCAGTTCCTCAGAGGAATCAAGAATGTAAAACCTCCAAGGAAACCACCATTACCAGCTTGGGATTTGAACTTTGTGCTAGAAAAATTGACACTATCACCCTTTGAACCAGCAGCAACAGCAGACCTACAACACCTGTCATGGAAAACTGCTTTCCTACTGGCAATTACTTCAGCAAGGAGGGTTTCAGAACTACAGGCCTTAATGGCAGTGCAACCCTTCCTAATCTTCCACCAAGATAGAGTGTCCATGAGGACTAATCCTACATTTATGCCCAAGGTGGTATCCAGAGTGTCTTTAAACCAGGCAATCCACCTACCTACCTTCTTTCCCAACCCACAAAACAGAGGGAAAGAATACTGCATACCTTGGATGTACATAGACAGCTACGCTACTACTTGGACAGAACAAAAATAGCAGAAAGACTGACCAACTTTTGTAGCCTATGCAACAGGAAGGGAAGGAAAAGCTATTTCCAAACAGACAATCTCCAAATGGATAGGAAATTGCATACGATTCTGTTACTCCTTCCATGGAAAACCAATTCCACAGAACATAAGACCTCATTCTACAAGGGCAACAGCCACTACCACAGCCTTCTTACGAGGAGTGGCAACCAAAGACATTATTGAGGCGGCTACTTGGACCTCCGTGCATACATTTGCCAAGCATTATAATTTGCCTCTATATTCCAGATCCCGAGCAGGGTTTGCCACTGCTGTACTGCAAGGGATCCTAAACACACCATAATCTACTTTTATCCTCCTCCCTAGTTGGCTATGGTATTCTACCCAGTTGTTATGACTGCAGATGCATCCATGAAGGACATAGTACAGTTTTGTACCTACCATAAATGTAGATGTCCGAACTGGATAGCATCTGCAGTCAGGATTACCCTCCCTCCTTCCCTCTGTGGTACTCCTAGGGTGTTTACCCTCCTAATAGCTAGCTGTTGGGGGGGAGTCTTTTATGGTGTATTTGTTTGTATATATGTACATACATGCTTATTGTTGTGTTTACCTCTATCTATTTGGAAACATTGGCATCTATCCAAATTTTAGCCTGCAAGAGGGCTTCTGGCATCTGGGGCAAGAAACACTGAGGAAAATGGCGTCGGCTGATGCTTTTATACCCGAAGACCAACAGAGATGACGTCGGGTGGAGTGCGACATCAGCCGAAGCCGGACCCGGACTTTGGAATCCGGCCGACTGAAGGGCTGCCTGACGACAGGACAACCCAGTTGTTATGACTGCAGATGCTATCCAGTTCGGACATCTACATTTATGGTAGGTACAAAACTGTACTTTTTCACATCTTTTGCTAAGACAGTTCCTAAGAGGGATAAAGAATATCAAACCTCCCAGAAAACCGCCAGTACCTGCATGGGACCTCAATTTCGTCTTGGAAAAATGAACTCTTCCTCCCTTTGAACCAGTAGCAACTTCAGAAATGCAATTTCTCTCATGGAAAACGGTTTTCCCATTGGCAATCACATCAGCAAGAAGAGTCTTGGAGATACAGGCACTCATAGCAGTACCTCCTTTTCTCATTTTTCATCAGGACAGAGTCTCTCTAAGAACGAATCCTTCATTCATGCCAAAAGTAATTTCCAGGGTGTCTCTAAATCAAGCCATTCACCTGCCTACTTTCTTCCCTAATCCTCAAAACAGGGGGGAAACACTGCTGCATACTTTGGACATACACAGACAACTACGCTACTACTTGGACAGAACTAAGGCCACCAGAAAGTCTGACCAACTGCTTGTAGCCTATGCTGCTGGAGTACAAGGAAAAGCAATCTCCAAACAAACAATTTCCAAATGGATTGGACACTGCATTAGATTCTGCTATTCTTTTCATGGAAAACGTGTGCCAGCCAATATTAGGCCACACTCCACCAGAGCTATAGCCACATCCACAGCTTTCCTAAGAGGAGTGGCTACAAAGGACATTCTAGAGGCTGCTACATGGAGCTCCGTGCATACATTTACCAAGCACTACAACCTGCCTTTATACTCCAGATCCCGAGCAGGCTTTGCTTTGGCAGTCCTGCAGGGCATTTTAGCTACACCATCACTTTCTTAGTTCCAACCACCCCCAGCTTGGCTATGGTATTCAACCCATATGTTATGACTGCAGTTGCATTCTTGAAGGACATAGTACAGTTTTGTACCTACCATAAATGTAGCTGTCTGATAGATATGCAACTGCAGTCGGATTTTCCCACCCTCCTACCCCTCTGCAACCTTCTTTATGGGTCCACTACCCCTATTCCTATTAGCTGGGGGTATCTCCTATGGTGTATCTGTTTATTACTGTTGTGCATGTCTGGAATTGTTTATCCATTCACCAAATTTAGCCTTCCTAGGAGGGCACCTGGCATCTGGGGCAAGAAACACTGAAGAGGATGGCGTCGGCCGATGCCTTTATACTCCAGTCGTTCTGACGTCGGAGAGGAGGCGACACCAGCCGACGCCGGACCCAGACTTTGGAATCCGGCCGACCGAGGGCTGCCTGAGGCAGGACAACCCATATGTTATGACTGCAGTTGCATATCTATCGGACATCTACATTTATGGTAGATACAAAACTGTACTTTCTTCATGTTTCACTGTTGCAGTCATTACATTTTGGGTAATCTGTTGGCAGGTTGCCCTCAGTCGGCCTGAATTCCAGTCTTGGGTCCTGCGTTGGTTACTGTCTCCTCTTCCATGACGTCATGTCATCAGTGGTATAAAACATGCAGCTGACGCCATTTTCTTCAGTCTTTCTTGCCGCGCTGTGCCTGAAGCAGAAGCATTTCACAAGTGCCGGATGGCCAACTACTGAAATATTCGAGTTCGAGTTTCAGTACCGAAGTCTTCACTAAAGCTAAGTACCCCGTTGGGGAAACTTTTTTCTTGCTTTTTACCGATGTCAGAAAAAGTTAATTGTATTACTTGTGGGAAGCAAATACCTCATAAGGATTTCCATTTATACAGTATTCCTTTTCTAGGCCCTGATCACAACGTTCCTGGCTGTCGGTTTTGTGCTAGATTTAACCAACGCACTATTAAGCGTCGGTATATTTTTGCATCAAAGTATTTTGGAAACAGATTTAACTACCCAGAAATGTTGTCTGATAGCAATCCGACTACCAGAGTACATAAAAAACACAAAGAAAAGGACAGAGAAAGGCAGTCGAGATCCAAAACTGACAACGAAGCTTCTCCTAAGCTAGTCACCAGTACTCAGTGAGGCACTTTTGCAGCCCCTGATACCCACTACCTTCAAGTCACAGGCCTCTACCGACACCCATGTGGAGTCCGGCATGCCGCAAGATACTCAAGGTATTGGACCGACGGATGTATCTCCCTCAGATGGGTCTGGAGCCGCTGAGCAAGCACCGGCTTCTGAGGGTGTATTCAGACCTCAACATTTGTATATCAAACCGATGATAGCTGCTAAACCAAAGACAAAAGCAACTTCTAAAACTAAAAAAACTGACGCATGAGCCACGTGCACAGACCTCTATGCCTAAAAAACAGATTATCAAAATGGCTGAAGACCTTATTACCTTGATCAGGGGTACCCATCCCCCTCCAGATAAGAGGCCTGGGCAAGACACTGATTATGAATCTTCAGATCAGGTTTCTGTTTCTTCTGATTCCTCTTCTGATCAGGAATTATCTATTCCTCCTTATGAGGATTCTTATGCTGAGGAGTCTATTCCATCCACATCTCCTCCTGAGGATTATTCATTTGGAGAAACCTTGCATACTTTGAGGGAGCATTTTCACTGGGAGAGTCAAGACTTCTCAGAATCAAAAAAGAGGCTCAGGGATTTCCTTCTTCTCCATCAGCACAGGCCTTTAGCCATTCCCCCTGTCTTAGACATTGTCGATGATGTGTTTTCGGAGTCAAGCTTGACCCCAGACTCCTTACCTCCAGCTCCCAGTAAGCCTGACAGATAGGGTCCCTGACTCTCATAATTTTTTATTTAGAACCCCTGCTTCTGATCCTGAAACTAGTCGTAAGGGAGTTAAGGCCTCAACAGCAAAAAATCCTACCCCCTCTGACAGAGATTCAAGAGCACTGGACAGATGGGGAAAAAAGGTTTATACATCTGCAACCTTGGCAATCAGGGCCTTAAACTGTCAATTTCTTATGCTTGAGTACCAACAACATGTTATGGGATTGCTGAAACAAAAAATGATGTTGATTTCAGAATGTGCAGAAAATAAAGAATTGCAGGAATTATTGCATGCAGCTGAACAAGTTGGAAAGCATACTTTGCAATGTGTTTTTATTCCTTAGAGGCGTCCTGCAGGGCCACATTTACTGGATCTGTGATTAGGAGGCATGCCTGGTTAAAGGAACAAAATTTGACTGATCATGTTAAAGCTAAATTGATAGATGCACCTTTACAGCATGATTCTCTGTTTGGTATTAAGGCAGAAGAGGTTTTAAAGAAAATGGAAGACAAAGCTAAGTCTATGCAAACTGTGAAAGACTTCTTACAAGTGCAGCCACCAAGATTCAGTAGACACTGGCCTACAAAAAAATGGTCCTTTCCTGTGTCAGAGCTCAAAGGGGCAAATCCAGATGCCCTAAGGGTTCCAGATACCAGCCACAAGATTCATACAGGTCAAAGCAATGGGGCATTTCCACCTCCAAATCTGGAGGAGATAAAGTGCAAACCTACCGAAAGCAATCCCAATGACTTCCCTCTGCCTACACCAAGCACTTATCTTTTGGCAGCACCCATAGGGGGAAAATTAGCACTTTTTGCTCAAAATTGGCAGTTAATAACCCAGGACAAGTGGGTACTAAAAATCATAAAATCATATCACAGGGATACAGATTCCATTTCCACACTCTGCCAATGGCAAATGATTGGCCGGATCTGCCAAAAAAATCAATGTGCAGAGGCACAGAAACAGGTTACATCCCTCATGGACATGGGGGCCATTCACCCAGTACCAGAACAGGAAAAAGAGCAAGGTTTTTACTCAAGACTGTTCTTGGTACCCAGAAAGGACAAGGCCTGGCAGCCAATACTGGATTTATCAATTTTGAACACATACCTGGACATTCCAAAATTCAAAATGCTAACTTTGCAGCAGTTTCTGGCCATGTTGGGCAAGAATGCTTGGCTGGTGAGTTTAGACCTAAAAGAGGCATACCTGCATGTCCCTGTAAGACAATCATGTAGAAGATACCTCAGATTCAAGGCTGGCTTAATGCATTACCAATTCTCTGCACTGCCCTTTGGCTTATCTACTGCACCCAGGGTCTTTACAAAGTGCCTGGCACCAGTAATTGCATTTTGCAGACAAAAAAGTATACAAATATATCCTTTCTTAGATGACTGTCTCATTCAAGCAGAGAACAAGGATACTCTTCTTCGACACCTGGCATTTTTGAAAAGGCTTCTAACATGTCTAGGGTACTCAATAAACGAAAAGAAATCACAACTGTACCCTCTCAAAAAATAATATTCCTAAATGCAAGCTTGAATAAAACTGCTCAGATGGCTTACCCTCATGCCAGACAAGCAAAGGCAACTAACTACTTACTTCAAACTGATGGCAACAAAAACCCAGTCTTCTGCAAGACAAATTCTACAGGCTCTGGGCTTCATGGCATCCTGCATTCTACTGATTCCATATGCAAGACTGCATGTGAGGAAACTTCAATGGTACCTAAAAAGTTTATGGAGTCAACATTGTCACAGTCTGGAAACAATGATTCCTCTAATTCCCTGCCTACAACAGGAATTTCTGTGGTGGGCAAAAGCATGTCACCAAAACATGGGACGGCCGTTCACTCTACCCCCTGCCAGCCAAACCACAACAACAGACGCATCAGATTATGCCTGGGGGGCCCACATGGCAGGAAGATGCATTCAGGGCATACGGACACCAAAACAAATGCATCTACATATCAACCAGAAAGAGATGCTAGCTGTTCAAAATGCCCTAACAGCCTTCAAGGACTTGCTTCATCCAGTAACACAAAGAACATTACTAGTGTCATATGCTGATAAAGATGGACAACACCACAGTCATGTGGTATATAAACAAGCAAGGGGGCACACACACTCTTACCCCCTTTGCAGATTAGCCGTGGCACTGTGGGACACAGCTTTGACCTACCAAATACATCTTCAGGCTCAATTCCTGCCAGGAAAACAAAACATGCTGGCAGACGATTTAAGCAGAAACCTTATGGATCCTCACGAGTGGAAACTAAATCCACAAGTCTTCAGCATGATAACAGAGAAATGGGGGAGCCCAGACATAGATCTATTTGCCTCTCCTCAAAATTATCAATTGAAAAGATTCTGCACAAGGACTTATTACAGACAAGCATGGAAAGTGGACACCCTATCCTTCAGTTGGAAAAACCTATCAGTGTACGCCTTTCCTCCTATGCCTCTTCTCCCCAAGGTTCTCCTAAAAGTCAGACAAGAGAAACCAAAGATGATACTAATTGCCCCGGACTGGCCCCGCCATTACTGGTACCCAATCCTAAGGAACTTTTCTCAATATCCAGCTTGGACCTTGCCTCAAAGACCACAACTACTGTTCCAGCAAAGCAATCAGATCCTGCACAATCGACTACAGACCCTGAACCTGGCAGCATGGCTGATCATGTAGTCATACAAACAACACCTGTCAGGAAAGTTGTGATGGATGTCATTTTGGAAGCCAGAAGGCCTAGTACTAGAAAATCTTATGCTGATAAATGGAAGAGATTCTGTGCTTGGAATCAAGCACAAGGAACTGATACAGCAGAACCATATATTCCTCAGATATTGCAATACTTAACTGAGATGCTTGACAAAGGCCTATATTTCCCATCAGTTAAAATCCATGCCTCTGCTATTTTGGCTCATTACAATACAGAGCCACCAATCTTTTCTCATCCTTTACTAAAGCAGTATCTTAAAAGGAGCCAAAAATTTAAGGCCTCCTAGAAGATCACCATTACCTGCATGGGACCTCAGTTATGTGTTGGAAAAGCTCACCCTGCCTCTATTTGAACCAGCTGCTACAGCTGATATAAAGTTCTTGTCATGGAAAACAGCTCTGCTACTGGCAATTACTTCAGCAAGAAGAGTTTCAGAGCTACAGGCCCTCATGGCTGTAGAGCCTTTTATCATATTTTACCCAGACAGGGTGTCTCTGAGGACAAATCCTACTTTTATGCCTAAGGCGGTTTCCAGTGTGGCTCTTAACCAAACAATTCATCTGCCAACCTTTTATCCAAATCTGCAGAACAAGGGGGAGAGAATTCTGCATTCCTTGGACATACACAAACAGCTAAGATTTTACTTGAGCAGGACTAAAGCTCGAAGAAAAACTGAGCAATTACTAGTGTCATATGCTGCAGGATCAGAATGCAAGGCTATTTCAAAGCAGACAATTTCAAAGTGGATAAGCCACTGCATCCGTTTCTGCTATTTACACCATGGTAAACCTGTGCCCAAGGGCATTAGGTCTCATTCCTACAGAGCTGCAGCTACTTCAGCAGCCTTTCTCAGGGGAGTAATAACCAAAGATGTTCTAGATGACTGCAAGCCGGCATATAGAAACTGGACAAGAGTGGACTTGAATTCACTCTAGAAAAGTGGAAAAGCAACCAATGTTCTCACCTTTACAAAGCATTATCATTTGCCTCTCTACTCTAAATCCAGGGCAGGCTTTGCCACTGCAGTTCTGCAGGGCCTTATAGCTGCTCCTAATGCTGTTTAGCTCCAGCCTCCCAACCATAGCTTTGGGATTCTACCCAAATGTAATGACTGCAACAATGAAACACAAAGAACATAGTACAGTTGTGTACACTTACCGTAAATGTAGATGTTCGAGTGTACTCACTGCTGCAGTCCAGGTTACCCTCCCGCCATCCCCCTGTCATTCTGGAGTTATCTTTCCTTCTCTATCTTCTACAACCTATGTGGTGTATTTGCTTGTAGATGAAGGTAAAGTTTATATTGATGTATGTATATACATTCATATATATATATATATATATATATATATATATTTGCTACCTTTTTGGGGGCACCGACATCGGGGGCAAGAAAAACTAAAGAAAATGGCGTCGGCTGCATGTTTTATACTCCTGACGACCTAACGTCATGGAAGAGGAGACCGCAACCGACGCAGGACCCAAGACTTTGGTATTCAGGCTGACTGAGGGCAACCTGCCAGCAGATTACCCCAAATGTGTAATGACTGCAACAGTGAATACACTCGAACATCTACATTTATGGTAAGTGTACACAACTGTATTTTTATATGCCCTACTAATTATCCCATTTTTACCAGCAGCTTCAATTCTAGACTCTACTAAAAACTCTCTGCCTGTACTCTGATATTATTAATCCCTTGTAGGGAAGGCAGTCTCTAACCTGCAGTCCAAACTTCTGTATGGCATCCCACTCCATTAACTTTCCCTCTCTAGATATTTGTTCTGAGAACATTGGTTGCTTTTCCACTTTTCTAGAGTGAATTCAAGTCCACTCTTGTCCAGTTTCTGTATGCCTGCTTGCAGTCATCTCTATTGGCAAAACCTTCTTTCTCCATTCCCATGTTGACTTGGTTCTTGGAATACTTTCTCATACTTTATAAATGTAGTGATCTGTATGTTGGTGGTGGTTGTCCATAAGGGCTTGTATCCAAATTCCCGCTCTCTCCTTATTTCTAAAATTACCCCCCCCCCATTTCATCATCATCCCTTTTCAGTTTGTGTTGAGTTTATGATTCTTAACTTCTTATTCTAAACTATCTCTTCAAATCAAGTATTTCTAAACAACCTTGTTTTGTGAGGAGAATTAACTTGTCCTGTTCAACTCTTGCCATGTTTCCATCACAAATAAATTCCTTCAACTCTATTATTGTCCTGAACTGCTCCTCTGGTTGATAAACATATGCCTGAGTATTGTAAAAAAAAAAATACTGAAGGGACTAAAACATTTCTACCGCTTGTATCTTTCAGTCATCCATTATCAAGAAGTTTCTCGTTTTTTATGTTATCTTTTTCATCTCTTCTCCCATATCTTCAGCTGCCATGACAGAATCCATTTTAATCCGCACACCTAAATACCTTCAGTCAAAGTCCTTAGCATTTTGTTAGACCAAGCTTTGGCGTCATCTCAGTTCCAGTTTTAAGGCATTTTTGTGCACCTCTGCACCATTGGACTTACTTCTGCACTGATTCCCTATTCCTACACACCCATGTCACCAGTGCTTGCTTCAGCTATTGCCTTCAGCTGTAAAAAAAAAAAAAAAAAAAGTCACAAGAATGTAGAGTAGCCTGGCACTATGTAGCATTCTTCTTTGTCCAGAGCCCAGCCCTGTCCGTGGTGGCATGGATATCCAGACCAGATTTAAAAGGGTCCTTTCACCAAAGGAGTTATCAGTGTCTGATTGTAAGGAAGAAGATCTGGTATTACCCCTTCCATGTAGGGAGTTGGACTTGTTTAGTAAAGCTGTCCACACTCCCACCACCTGTGAGATTAAGGCCTTTAACAGTCACATGCACAGAATGAGAGTTTGGCAAAAGAAATAGAGGATGAAATCCTCAACGATAAGAACATTTGACTAACTCAGACTGCATGTAAGATGGTGAAGTGTGCTATAAAATACAGGTAGAGTGTGGTGTATGCTTGTACATGGAGAGGGTCTGCCATGAACATTGTTATCCGAAGACATACTTGGTTGGGAATTTGGGGCATTGTAGATGATGTTAAGGGCAATTATTAATTCCACATCTAGAGGAAGATCAGTTGTATTCCACCTTTGAAGAGCATAACTTAGTAACTTAAAAAGAAGGGCAGGGCAGTGCAGCATTGCAAGAAACTCTTTCATATGCCTATTCCAAGATGCAGTAGACATCACCTCACCAAACAGAGCCGTTTCTGTAAAAAGCAGTCCTGGCAGAAGTTTTGGCACATCTAAGAAGATTGTTTCAGTAAGAGCAGACATATTAGTAAAGGAGTTCATATTCTCAGGTTGCAAAATAGTGCTGTAAACATTCCCTGCCTTCCTTGGGAGTGCTTTGCTTCCATCCCCTCATAGCAGGAGGAATTAGTAGGTTCACAGATGGTTACTGGGCTATTGACTCAAAGGACTTTATAAGCCTAGCCGTGTGTATAATACTAGAGACACTAAAGGATCTTGCCAAAACTTGAGATCTTAGCAATGACTGCCCATATCTAGGAGGGTCATAGGCGAAATCTGCAGCAGGAATTTATGGTTTCCCTTCTAGTCATCCAACCTATGCTTAAACAGCGTCATAGAGGGGCTCTGTTTGTTGTGAATTGGTAGCCTGTCCAGTGGAGTGGCAACCTCTGAGAAGCAGGTCTTGTTTATGTCTCAGGCCAGGTTAAGGTCCTTGGAGTAGGTGATTATTATCCTGTTTGACTGGCAGATGTGCAGCATTTCCATTAGGTTTGGATCCAAGCTTGCTCTGCAGGAGTAAGTTTCCTCTAAGTAGTTTGTATGCTACTGAGTACAGTGACAGTGATTTCAGTCTGTCAATGTATGACGTGTTGGAGGCCCTGAATTTCTTGGTTAGAAATCTCTGAGGTCTCTCAGGTTGCTGCAGATGCCTGGCAAGGTGCATACCAAATGGAGCATTGCACTTGGTTATTGGCCTGATGAGGGTCGAGTAGAGGGTAGATGTCCTTCCATTCTCATGTTGCAGTATTCATAACTCTAGGGAGGTTGCTGCCTGCAGCACCAGACATCTGGCCAGTATACCAAAGTCTTAGGAGCACTTTGAGTGTCAGGGCCATAAATCGACGTCTGCTATAAAAGTGACATCTGCACGTACCCCCTTCGGAGCTTTTCTGTCACAGTGATCAGTGGAGCTCTGATCACCAGCTCCAGGAATCAGTTCACTTGTTTGTTTTGGCCATCCGATACAGATAAGTACCCCTTTGGATTTTTTGTTACCTTTTTATTGCTTTTCAAATGTACATGTCAGCTAGGAAATTCACCCCAGGGATCACGTCAGTCGCCCTGCTAGATAGGCGCCAGGGAAGTAAATAGTGTGGGAAGAAATAGCCAGGGAATTGTTATGGCTAGGCTTGTATAGGCCCTAGGGCCGATAGCCTAGTACCAACCTAAGAACCTATAAGGAAGGGGAAGTGTGCTTGTGGAAGACAAATTCCACATAAGGACACGCAGAAGTGCTTATTCTGTTTAGGTGAAGGCCACGACCATATGTCTTGCGGTATTTGCAAGTCTTTTGTACCTAAAATGCTTCACAGCCATTTGGCTGCCTTAAAGCTTTATTTAGAAAACCACAGGCTCCAGTGTCTAGCATGAGGCATGGAGGGTGAGGTAGGTACCTCCGATGAGCCACCTCAGAAGAAGGCCAAGAAAGTTAGGCTTGATGGCCCATGCTGCACATCAGGAGTTCAGTGAGACTCGAGGCGGATATTAGCCCAGGGTCTCATTGGATGCCCGTTTCACAGCTAGAACCGGAAACCATGGAGGAAGCCAGTTCAGTGGAAACCCAGAGTACTTCCGCTGAGGTTGATCGGCCATCAGCCTCTGATGGTGAGAGGGAACCTTAACTCAGGGCATCAGAGGGGCCTACTTTAGCCTTTCCATCCTCCCCGGTGTTGGCTTCTAAGTCAACACATCCTTCTACTCCTCTAAAGAAGAAACAGAAATTAAAACATAGGTAATATAGAGATGCTGAACCAGCTCCTGGATGGGGAGTTTTTTTCCCAAAACCCTTTTCAGGGCCTTCCAGGCCCTCCAGTCTTTGGTACCTCTGCCAGCCCCTACACCTGTGCAGGCCTTAGAGGATTCGGAAGAAGAACTCTGTTCCTCTGATGAATCACTTGCTTATTGCTCCCAGACAGACTCCCCCAAGGACTTCATTATCCCTGAGGAGGATGAGTCTCAGTCTTGAATATCCAGGAGACGAATTCTCTTTTGGGGACCATTTCCCTAATGAGAGAACATTTTAAGTGGCAGGCCTCAGATTTCTCTGAAACAAAAAAAGAGATGATTTGAATTATTGCAGATGGCCCAACCCTCTCCATCTGCAGTCCATCCCCTGCTTCCAGCCTTTCATGATGCTTTTCTGACTGCATCCAAGATCCCTGACTCTACCCCCAGCTTCCAAACGTCCAGATAGATTTTATAAAGTTCCTCAGGATACACAGTTCTTATTCAAGAACCCTCTGCAGACCCTGCTCTCATTGCAGTGTCAGTAGATAAATCATCCAGGCAGCTGCCCTCCACCTCTCTGTTTCTCACTGACAAGGACAGCAAATTTATGAATAGACTAGGGAAGAAGATATATACTACTTCCACTGTAGCCATCAGAGCCCTAAACTATCAAATTCACATGGCTAGGTTTGTTTTAGATATCTTATCAAAAGCCTCTGCACTGATTCCAGATGTGTGAGAGCCTTCTGATAAGTCACAACTCTCTGCCCTGCTCTCTACCGCCTCTCAGGTGACCAGTCACTCTATAAAGTGCAGCTATGATGCGGTAGAGGAATCCTTCAACTCTGCAGCCTCAGGTTCTGTCCTGAGAAGATATTCTTGCGTGAGGTTCCAGCCCCTTCCCATGGATGTCCAGACCAAATTGCTAGATGCACCTCTTGATAATAAGGCCCTTTTCTGTGTAGCCTCTGCAGAGCTCCTTAAATCCCTACAAGAAAAAGGCAAGGAGCTACAAAATTTAAAGCATTTGTTAGTCTCTCCTATTCCTAGGTATCATAGGAAGCTTCATCTCTTCCCCCAATTTTGGATCAGCTCCAAACTCAGGGCACCATAGAGTACCTCCAGAACAGACAGACAAGGGAGTTTACTCCAGGATGTTTTTGGTTCCAAGAAAAGATGGCCCTTGGAGGCCAGTTCTGGATTTGTCTGTACTCAGTCTATTCCTCAAGGTGCCTACCTTCAAAATATTCACCTTGCATCACCTCCTATCCCTCATCCCTCAGCAAGCCTGCATGCTATCCCTGGATCTGAAGGATGCTTATCTCCATATTCCTATTCACCCCAGCTACAGGAAGTTAATACGCTTTTCCATGGGTTCCTTGCATTTTCAATTTTCTGCATTGCCATTTGGGCTCTTCACAGCCCCCCAGAGTATTCACAAAGTGCCAAGCTCCAGTTATCACCCACTGCAGAGTGCAGGGCATTCAGATATATCCATACCTAAATGACCTTTTGATACTTCACCAGGATTGCCACACCCTCTGTCACCACCTAGCCATGGTATCCAGTACCCAGGCAAACCTAAGGTTCACTGTGAACCAAGAAAAATCTCACCCGACACCCACCCAATACCTGGTTTTCTTGAGGTGCAGGATAAAAACAGACCAGATGGCAGTCTTCATTCCTTGCCATAAGGTGGAAGCCATCACACATTACCTCCAAACACTCCTCCCCCACCAAACCTTATCAGCCAGGGATTTCCTGAGGGTCCCAGGTCACATGGCATCATTGATACCCATACTTCCCTTAGCAAGGCCGCACATGAGAATATTTCAGTGGGTGCTGAGGAGTCGGTGGAACCAACATTCACACCCCCTGGATACTCCTGTACCTCTCCCTCAATCAGGATATATCTTTGCAGATTCCTCCACCCTCACAACAAATCTTCACAGATGCCTCAGACCTGGGTTGGGGAGCTGTCCTGCAAAACCACAACAAATAAAACAAAGTTCAGGGAGAGTGGTCCTCCCTCAGACAAAGGAACCACATCAATATCAAAGAGATGTGGACCCTTCTCCTAGCCTTGCAAACCTTCCACCCAGTTCTACCAGGCACCTTAAAAGTTGTCACAGACAATATGACTGTCCTGTGGTATATCAACAAGCAGTGGGGAAAAGCTCCTACCCGCTCTGCGGCCTGGTGGTTTAGATTTGGTTCCTGGCAGCAGACCACTGCAAGCAGTATACATTCCTTCAGCAGAGAATGTGATAACGGACACACTCAGCAGAACCTCTGCACCCTCTCATGAATGGATGCTTCACAGGGAGGTGTTTTTGGAGCTTATTCACAAGTGAAGTATTCCTCAGGCAGATCTGTTTGCCTCCTCCCAGAACAGGCAGATCCCTCTGTTTTGCACAGGGGAGCTACATCCACAAGCTTGGAGGGTGGACGCTTCCTCTTTTTCTTGGCGAGGATGTATCTTTATGCCTTTCCCCCTTCACACTGATTCAGAAAGAAAAAACAAAACTCCTGCTGGTGATTCCATTATGGCCAAGACAGCATTGTTTTCCCCTTCTTCACCTACTAGCCAAAGGCACTTATCACAGGTTACCCCACCGATTCGACCTACTCGCACAAGACAGGGGGTCAGTCATACACCCTCAGATGCTCAACCTCAAACTCGCTGTATAGGTGACAGAGTTCTGATCCCCTTCAGACACCTATATTCAAAGGATGTACTCCGTATCCTGCAGGAGGGCAAGAAACCTAGTACCAGGAGAAATTGTCAGAATGGAAAAGATTCTCCAGGTGGTGTCAAAAGAAAAAACAGGACCCCTTTCTTATTCCTGTACCTGTGGTCCTTTCTTACTTGTGTGAGCTTCTGCATTCAGGACTGACTTACTCTTCTGTTAAGGTACAGTTGTCAGACATTTCCACCTGTCTCCTTGTGATTCTTCCCTTGGCATCCAGATTGGAAGTAAAACTATTCTTAAGAGGGGTCCTCCATATCAGACCCCCTTAAAAAACGATACCGCCTTCATGGGACCTTTAATTTTGTCCTTTAAAAACTCACAGTACCTCCCTATGAACGAGCTCACTCAGCATCGCTGAAACTATGTACTGGGAAACAGTACTACAGGTAGCCCTCACATCCGCCAAGAGGGTCTCTGAAATCCAGGCCTTGAGGGCTAATCCCCCTTACCTCATCTTCCATAACGACAAGGTCTCCCTCAGGACTAACCCCTCGTTCATACCTACAGTGGTTAATGAACTGTCCTTGAATCAGGCCATTAACCTCCCTGCTTTTTCCCTCAACCTGAAAATCCATCTGAAAGAACCCCAGACAGCTTTGGTATTACCTGGATAAGACCAAATCCATTAGAAAGTCTGACCAGCTGTTTGTCTCCTTTCACCCAAGGGCTTTGGGGAAGGCAATCTCTAAATGGGCTATATCATCATGGATTTTTAAAGCTATCTCTGCCTGTTATTCCCTTCATGGAAAGGTTTTAACTATCAATGTGAGACCGCATTCTACTAGGGCAGCTTTTTCGGGGGGGGGGTTAGACTACATTTTCATACTGGAAGCAGTCACCTGGTCCTCAGTCTTTACCTTTACCAAGCACTACAAGCTAGATATGGTCTCTACAGCCAGAACTGGGTTTGCTAGGTCAATTTTACAGGGTCTCATAGACTAGGCCCCTCAACCTACCTCCAAGGTTCATACCTAAACTTGGGTACTCTCCCTACCATTATGAGTACTGCAACATGAGAATAGAAGGACATAGAATAGTTGTGTAAGACCTTACCATAACCTTAAATGTCCTTCTCTTCCATGTTGCAGTATTCAGTCCCCCCTCCCAACCTCTTCTTGCTGTTTTGTCCATCTGGAGTGACTTTCCCTACCTTCTCTCATTCCAAACAGGGCACTGTAACAGGCACATACATTTGTTGGGCTCCTTTGGCCTTGTGGCATATGTGTGTCTGAAAAGCTTCCTTTCCTTGCCCCCCAGGGGTACTACTGTATGCGACAGTCATTTCTGAAGGGGGCATGTGCAGACATCACTTTTATAGCCAACGTTGGTTTATGGCCTGACAAGCAACGTAGCACGTACCCCTGCTCCTAAGACTTTGGTATTCTGGCTGGATTTTTGGTGCTGTAGCAGCAACCTCCCTACAGTTATCAATACTACAACATTGAAGAGGAGGACATCTAAGGTTTTGGTAAGTCCTTACACAACTATACTTTATGACCTGTTTTGCTGTTGAGGCAATGCCTTTGCTAATGAGGTGTGCAATGTAGTTTTCTTTCCTTACCACAGAACACACACAATGGTCAAACTTTAGGCTACAGTTAACTTGCATTCCCAAGTCTCACACTACTGAGTTGTTACTTAGGGCATTATTATTTGTAAGATAGTCTGCAGGGATATCATTTTTACTGAACAGGATGATGCATTTTTTAGCATTGAGTTTGAGTCTACCAATCATTGGTTTAAGTCCCTTTTGAAGAATATTGACATCATTTGGGGATTCAGTGATTGCACCAAATTTGCAGTCATCAGCAAACTTAGTTGGCCACAGCTCTTCTGTTTTGGCCTGAACTTCTGAGAAGTATATTCCAAACATTAGGGAACCCAGGACTGACTCCTGTGGATCCCCATTAGTGACAGGTCTGCTGGTTGAGGTAAAGTCCCCAGCTTTGTCTGTGTGTGATCTGTTGGGTAGCCAGTTAGCAACCCACCTGATGACATATGGGTTGATATTCAACTGGGAAAGTTTATCAATGATGCCCAAATGTGGGATTGTGTCGAAGGCCTTGGCTAAGTCAAAGTACACTGTATGTCCTGATTTGCCTTCATTGATTGCTCTGGTGATGTTTTCAAATAAGTCCCCCAGGTTAACAGGCATGACCTGCCTTTGACAAAAACCAAACTGTGTGATCAAGGGTTTGGAGATCACCTATATCCTTATTTATAAGGTCCATGATGACTCGTTCCATGGCCTTACAGATGAGGCTGGTTAAGCATATGGGGCTTTAGTTTCCAGAGTCTGTTGCTGTACCCACCTTTATGAAGGTTGCTGTTTTCCATTCATCAGGGACAAAAACAGTGGTTAAAGAGAAGTACAGAATGGAGTTGTTACCTCATGTTTTAGACCATTTAAAATGCATCCTGGGATGCCATCTGGTCCTGTAGAGGCTGTATTTTTGGCCTTATATTGAGCATTAATGAGTTGCTCTTTGCAGATGCAAGGTGGAGGAGATGTAGAGGGGAATGCTTTGTTGAATGTTTGGAGGTGACGAAGGGTGATATTTTCACCAAACCTGTGAGCTAATAGGTTAGCTATTTTCACAGGATCGGTGTGTGTGATGCCATGCGCAGTTAGTTCAGCACACATCTGGGTCTTACCTTTTAGGCTTACGGATATAGCTGAAGAATGCCTTATTGTTATCCTTACCTATGGTTGCTAAATTTTTTCGAAATTGCCCTTAGTGGATTTTACAAGTTGTTTGTTCACACAGAGGAGGGTGTTCTTCCAGTGCTGGGACCTCTCTTCTTTATTCTTAGACAGCAACTTCTTCCTCTTGTTGTACAACTTATTAATGCTAGATGTCCACCAGGGAGGCTTGTTTTTTTCTTGGGGATCTTGTTATAATCCTGTCAGGTACAGCAGTGCCAATACATTTGTATAAGTGATTGTACAGGGCATTTGTGTACACCTTAGTATAGTTGTCAATGCCATCCGTGAGAACAGGAGCTTGCAAATTATTTATGCTATCCCTTAGGAGGGCATAATTAGCTTTGATGAAATTTTTTAGCCTAATTTCACCAGAGAGGCATTCATTTGTTATGGCTACTTCAAATTTGACTGATTTTGCGATCAGATTTGACCACTGAGGGTCCTATACTTGTGGTGGTTCAGTGGTCACCCATGTTGTTGAGGAACAAGTTGAAAATTTTTGAGCCCCTTGTTGGGTTGTATACTATTTGTTCCAGGGCATTAGTGTTAACTGAGTCCAGGAACCTTTGTGCGAGCATGTTGGTACTCATATAAGTTTCCCAGTCAATGGAGGGATAGTTAAAATTGCCCATGACAAGCTTGTTTGGTTGTAATTTGACTGACTCAAGTAGGTTCAAATAAGCAGCATGGGTGTCACGGTTCATTGAATGGGGCCTGTAGCTAACTATGATTTGAAGGAGGGTCTTACCCACAGTTAGTTGAACTTGGAGTAACTCCATGGAGTTTTCCTGTCCAACCAGTCTAGAGGTGTATTTATCTTTGATGAAGATAGATACTCCTCCTCCTCCTTTGGTTCTCACACGTTCATTTTGTAGTCTGAAAGTGTGGAAGGCATTGTAGCCTTGCAAAGCTGGGGTACTCTGTGTGGGCCTGAGCGAAGTTTCTCTAACTTCACAGCCATGCAGTACAGTCTGTCAGCCTGGCCTCCAGCTTCAAGTATTCTGCAGCCCTAAGGCCTGAACAAAGTCGTAGGCTTACTGAACAGGTCTGTGGACAGCAGCCATCATGAAAGTTGGGCACCATTATGATCCATAACTTAATCATAACATGGTGAACATTCGAGAGAGAGTTGTTTGACTTCAGGGTAATCAATGAACTGAAGATGATGTTATGCAGATGTCCTTGCAAAGAAACAAGGACAAGTAAACGCATTCTCCAGTGTAGGCAACATGAATTTTCCACTTAATTTTGCATGATTACTAAAAGCATTTGAGGGGTTATTTGTATGTGGGCATACAGTTAGGACAGCAAAGTAGTAGACTCAATTTTTATTGTTGCCTTTGAAGCCCATAAATAGATGTAACCTTTCTGTGTGTGTGTGTGTGTGTGTGTGTGTGTGTGTGTGTGTGTGTATAGGTATGTGTATATGCATGTATGTGTTTATATCTGGGTGTAGGTATATGTATGCATGTGTGTGTGTGTGTGTGTGTGTGTGTGTGTATATATATATATATATATATATATATATCTACATTGGATATAAAAAGTTTACAAACCCCTGTTAAAATGTCGAGTTTTTGAGAGAGAAAAAAAATGAGACCACAATAAGTCATTTCAAAACTTTTCCCACCTTTAATATGACCTATAACCTGTACAATTCAATTGAAAAACCTGTTTGGGGAAAAATATAAAAAATAAAAAACATACAATACACTGGTTGCATAAGTGTGCACACCCTTAAACTAATACTTTGTTGTGTGTGCATACCCTTAAACTAATACTTTGTTGAAGCACCTTTTGATTTAATTACAGCATTCAGCCTTCTTGGGTAGGAGTCTATCAGCATGGCACATCTTGACTTGGCAGTATTTGCCCACTCTTCTTTGCAAAAGCACTCCAAATCTGTCAGATTATGAGGGCATCTCTTGTGTACAGCCCTCTTCAGGTCACCCCACAGATTTTCTATTGGATTTAGGTCTGGGCTCTGGCTGGGCCATTAGAAAACTTTAATTTTTTTTCTGGCGAAGCCATTCTTTTGTCGATTTGGATGTATGCTTGGGGTCATTGTCATGCTGAAAGATGAAATTCATCTTCATCTTCAGCTTTCTAGCAGATGCCTGAAGGCTTTGGGCCAAAAAGTGACTGGTATTTGGAACTGTTTACAATTCCCTTCAGCTTGATTGAAGCCCTAGTTCCAGCTGAAGAAAAGCAACACCAAAGCATGATACTGCCACCACCATGCTTCAACATGGGGATGGTGTTCTTTTGGTGATGCGAAGTGTTGCTTTTGCGCCAAAAGTACCTTTTGGAATTGTGGCCAAAAAGTTCAACTTTGGTCTCAACAGACCATAACACATCTTCCCACATGCTTTTGGGAGACTTGTATTGTTTTGCAAATTTTAGCCGGGCCTGGATGTTTCTCTGTGTAAGAAAAGGCTTCCGTCTTGCAACCCTACCCCATAGCCAAGACATATAGAGAATACGGAAGATTGTTGTCACATGTAGTACACAACCAGTATTTGCCAGAAATTCCTGCAGCTCCTTCAGTGTTGCTGTAGGTCTCTTGGCAGCCTCCCTGTTTTTATCTCGTCTTTTCATCAGTTTTGGAGGGACATCCAGTTCTTTGCAACATCACTGTTGTCCCATATTTTCTCCACTTTTTGATGACTGTCTTCACTGTGTTCCATGGTATATCCAATGCTCTGGAATTTTTTTTGTACCGTTCTCCTGACTGATACCTTTCAACAATGAGATCCCTTTGATGCTTTGTAAGCTGTCTGCGAACCATGGCTTTTGCTGTAGCAGGCAACTGAGTACATATCAGGAAAATCTTATTAGGACAGCTGAACTTCATTTGTGGTTAATCAGAGTCTCTTTAATTGATGGCAGGTGTGTACCCAAGAAGACTGAATGCTGTAATTAAATCAAAAGGTGCTTCAACAAAGTATTAGTTTAAGGGTGTGCACACACAACAAAGTATTAATTTAAGGGTGTGTGCACACTTATCCAACCAGCATATTGTGTTTTTTTATTTTTATTTTTTTACCCTAACAGATTTGTTTGTTTTTCAATTGAATTATACAGGTCGTAGGTCACATTAAAGGTGGGAAAAGTTTTGAAATGGTTTATTGTGGTCTCATTTTTTTATATCACAAAAACCTGGTATTTTAACAGAGGTGTGTAAACTTTTTATATCCACTGTAAATGTCTGTGTATATACATATATATGTATACATACATATATATATATATATATATATATATATATATATATATATATATATAGTTTCATAGTTTAGTACTAGGCTAGCTGCTCTGAGGCATTTGCAAGCCTAGCCCTAGAGATGTGGCTTTCGCCACCCCATGTAGTGGTACTACGGTGTATAGAATAAATTTAGAATACTGTGCCTTTGTCTAGTAGTGACACATTGAAGACCCCCTTACTTATTAAAATTAGTTTACTGTGCCTCTGTTAAGTAGCGATACAGGGGTGACCCCCCGTGGTAAACCTACGATCTCCCATCCACTCGTCAAGATTTCTCTTGAACAGAGTCAGTGAGGGGCTCTGCCTAACATGGGCTGGGATTTTGTTCCAGAGTATGGGAAGCCTCTGAGTTATGAATCTGTCCCTCCAGCATGTTCTATTCATGTTTGTACTGAGGTTTAAATCTTTGGCTCTCGTGGTTCTTATGGATTTTGATTTTTTGAGGTGGAGCATGTCCATCAATTCCTGGTTGGACATGGCCTTGTATGTCAGGCACAGATCACCTCTGAGCAGGCGGTATGCTACTGAATAGAGCTGGAGTTTCTTTAGCCTGGCAGCATATGACATATGTTGGAAACCCTTGATCCTCTTGGTGAGGTACTTCTGGGGTCTCTCCAGCTGTTGTAAGTGCCGGGTGAGATACATACCAAATGGGGCATTGTACTCAATCATGGGCCTGATAAGGGAGGAGTACAGGGGCACAATGACCTCCTTTGATCTGGATGTGAACCCCTTCATGATAAGGTGGGTAAGGTAGAAAGTCTTTCTAACCACGTTGGCAACGTGGGTGTCAAATGAGAGGTCACTATCAACTTGGGTCCCCAGGTCTCTGATTACTTTTTTGGTACTCAGTGGGTTACTGTCTATGTGATAATTTGTGGGTATTTTGTTTTTCTCAAAGGGGATGACTATACATTTCTTGGCATTCAGTTTAAGGCCATAATTCCGGCACCAGTTGTCCGTTTCGGTGAGGCCTTTCTGTAGGATGTATGTGTCAGCTGGTGTATCGACTATGGTGCCTAGTTTGCAGTCATCTGCGAACTTTGTCAGCCACAACCCTCCCATGTTTGCTTTCACATCTGAGAAGTAAATGCCAAACAAGAGGGGTCCCAGGACAGAGCCCTGTGGGACACCACTTGTGACTGGCTTTGAGTCTGGCATGGCTCCCGCAATCTTGACTTTATGGGTTCTGTTCTTTAGCCAGTTTGCAACCCATCTTGTGACACATGGGTTTACTTTTAAGCTATTTAGCTTTTCTATGATCCCCGAGTGGGGTATTGTGTCGAAGGCTTTAGCCAAGTCCAGGTAGGTTGTATGGACTGCCTTGCCCTCATCAATGGCTCTAGTGACTGTTTTGAAAAAGTCAACCAGGTTCAAAAGGCAGGATCTGCCTTTTACAAAGCCGAACTGGGTGGGATCAAGTGTCTGTAGGTCCCCAATGTCGTTGTTTATGCGTTCCATAATAATTCTTTCCATAGCTTTGCAAACCAGGCTGGTCAAGCTTATGGGGCGATAGTTCCCAGGGTCTGTAGTGCAGCCTCTCTTGTGGAGTGGTACCACTGTTGCTGTACGCCAGTGTTCAGGTACATATCCTGTAGTAAGGCTAAGGTTAAATAACATTTTTATATGTGGGTTTAGCTTCTCTTGGAGTTCACGTATCCCGCAGCCGGGGATACCATCAGGTCCCATAGATGCTGTGTTTTTTGCTTTGTTGAGGGCGGTTCTCACCTGGACATCAGAGATGACAGGGAGGTTACATTCAGCTGGGATGAGTATTTCTTCTTTTGGAGGTGAGGGAGGGGAGAAGTTTGCACTGAACCTGTCTGCCAGAATTTTGGCAATATCTGTGGGTTCTGTAAATTTTTTGTCGTTGTGTACTAATTCTGAGCATGTCTGAGTGTTTCCGCCCAGGTTTCTAACATAACTGAAGAATGCCTTGTGGTTATCTTTAGTGTCCTTGGCAATTTTTCTCTCAAAGTTGGCCTTGGATATTTTTATGAGAGAACGTAGCTTTCTACTAGTGCTGATCAGAGATGCCTTCCCTTTATGGGATTTTGCTCCGTCTTGCAGTAGCTTCCTTCTTTTGTTATACAATTTGTTTATGGCTGGGGTTCACCAGACAGGATGCTTTCCTTTGGTGGAGAGGGTCTTGGTTTTATTTGGGATTGCATGATCCATGCATTCCTGGAGATGTCCGTAGAAAGCATTTGTGTAGGATTCAGCATTGTGGGACGTGGTTTCCATTGGCCCTGAGGGCTTAAATGATACCATCTCAGTCTTGAGAAGTGTAAAGTCGGCTTTTGAGAAGTTTCTCACTGTAGTCTTTTGTGCTGGGGGTGGATGTGGTAAATGTATATCCAGGGTGAATAGTTTGTGGTCAGATCTCACCAGTGAGGGCAATACTTCCGGTGTGGAGCATGTTGTCCCCATGTTTGTGATGATCAGGTCTAGTATATTATCCCCCCTTGTGGGAGAGTTGACTAGCTGTTCCATTGCATTTGAGTTTATGAATTCCAGGAACCTTTGGGCTAGGGTGTTAGGGCTAGAATAGTGCACCCAGTCTATGTTAGGGTAGTTGAAGTCTCCCAATATGATGGTATTTGGTGAGACATTCATATCTTCCAATGTCTTCAGGAAGGCTGAGTGGGGTTCTTGAGATTGGGAGGGTGGTCTGTAACATGCAACCAGTTGTATAGCAGTTTTGCCTATGGTTAGCTGCACCTGGATGGTCTCCGATGCTTCATGAGTTGCCACTAACCTAGAGGTGTGGGTATCCTTGATGAATATGGACACTCCCCCTCCCTTTGTGGTTCGGCCCGGGTTTTGAGGCCGAAAAGCATGATACGAGGTAAAGCCTGGTAGCGCTGCGGTGCTCTCAGGAGCCTTGAACCAGGTCTTGGTTACAGCGCAGACATCGATGTTCTCCATACTGAGGAGTGCTTCGAGAGCCTGCATCTTGAGATTTAGACTTCTGGAGTTGAGCAGCATTACCCTTAATTTTTTTCCATTTTTGTTTTCTAAGGAGGTGGGTTCATCTTTTGAGCCTTGCCTAAAAAAGACACTATGGGGGTGGCAAGAGCCTTAGCCAATATCCGGAAGCCCAGTGGTGACAGGTGCATGCCATCCCTTGCGAAGCAGCGTGGCTTGTCCAGCATGTCATCCCAAGCAGACAGACATTGGATCCCCCTAGAATGACACCCGTAATTGAGCCAATTATTAAAGCTGATCATCTTGTCTTTGTATTGTGGCATCATTCTTGGTGAGGGCAGGATGCTGCTCAGGGTCAGAGTCATACCAGCCTGGGCTACATAATCAGAGAGCTCCTCAATGTCTCTTTTCATGTAGTTCAAGGAGGTACGTCTCAGGTCATTCATGCCGGCATGGACAATGACGGAGTCATATTTGTACATGCTTTTGAGTGACCTGAGTGTGCGTGTTATATGACGGATCCTAGCCCCCGATAGGCAGCTTACCGTTACCCTCTCCTTGCTCAGCCTGGTAAGTGGAACGTCAGTGTGTCTGACTATAGAGTCACGTATCACTAGTGTATCAGGCATAGTGTTTGGCCTTAAGGGCTGTGACTTATTGACACACCGATTTATTGAAGTATGTGTTGCATGTGTTATGTTTTGAGGTGGTGGATTTTTGGGTGTCTGCTTTGGGAGCCTCTGTTGTTTTGGTAAGTTTTTTAATAGAGCCTCCGAGTATTTTTTGATTTATTATGTGCTTGATTTTGCAGTTGGGGTAGGTCTATGTGTGACTGGGTTTGTTGTGTGTGTGGTTTCCTTCTCCTCCTGTCTGGTCTTGCCAGTCCTGAGTTGAGAGAGCTCAGCCTCCAGTTTGGCTATATAGTTGCATCTCTCACATGTATTTGTGTTTGTTGGGAGGAGGAGAGGGTTGTCTGTGTACATGAGACAATTATAGCATTGTCTCAAGATTCCCATATTAACCAGCTGAGCAGGAGAAGATGCTAGCAATCTACCACTCGACATGCTAGAATATTATAAGAGAGTGCTGTGCCTTTAAGGGAAGTGGTTGGGGTGGTAGGTGGATGTAGTGCTACTTGAGTTTGAGAGTGCTTGCTTAGAAGAGTAGCTTAGAGAACAAGTGCTAGGCTTATAATATAACGAGTAGACTGGTTATTCTAAGAGTAGAGCTTTCTAAGGGAAAATTTGAAGAGCAGACTTGGCGGAACCAGGAAAAGTTTAATCGGCGCTATGCTGTAATCAGCATAAAGCCACGCTAATGCGGATTTTAAACAGGGAACTTGAAAAGAGCTAGAAATGGTCCAAAACAACCAATTACTACAGCTCTTGTGCTGAGGTCACTTCCTTCAGGGACAGATAGGCTGCTCAAGGCTCCCCACTCCCACTGGTGAGCAAAGAAACTTCCTTCTTATCCAAGTAAGGTAATGGACAACACAGGAACTACACCACAGCCCAGAATACAGCAAAGCCTGTAAACTGGTCTAAACTAGTCGAGGAGAGGTGGGAAAACAAGGATTATTTTTTTTTTTTGTTTTTAGATAGAAAACACTCAGAAATACAGAAGGCAGCAATAAATCAGTTACACAGGCTAGCACACTTTAGTGGGCAGCCTCAATAGTTAAATTAAACAAACACAGATTTTCGATTAATTTTTGACCAGGTAAACTTTTAAGTGCAGATACTATAAAATGCAGCAAACAGTTAAAAAAACAGTATACGCTTGTTTAAAATAAGCAAGAGAAGGTATTCCAAGTAAAAAATAGAAAAAAATACTTAAATCTGGAAAGTAGTCGCTTTTCTCAGTTCTCTGTAGCTAGGACCACTCTGCAGGACCACGTGGAGCTGTCTCTGAGTAGTATATATATATATATATATATATATATATATATATATATATATATAAGTTTTGTATCATTTGTACAGATTTTTTCTACTGGCGCACTGAATGCTAGTACCTTTGCTGGTCTTGGGGAGGGTCGCTAGCAAGCACAATTTTCCATTCCTCCTTCTCTACCCCTTGAGTTGCTTAAGGCTTTCAGGTACAATTTCTTGACTTCTTGCATTAAAAGGCAGAGAAGATGCCATTGGCTGCTTACCTCTTTATTGCCAGGCATCTTGCTAAAATGCTTGGGATTCAAATAAGACCAGCTGCTGTTTATAGTCTCCCTGCTTGTGAATTCAGGCTGGACAAACTGACGTTTGCCTGCAGCTAATTTCATGCATAAAAAGTGTTAGTGTAGCTGTGGGTTTATTTGAGTTTCTGTGGTATTATGAGTGTCTCCACACAAGTGCACTGTGTGTGCAGTTCTTTTGTTTAATTTTCCCCTGTATGATTCTTCCATGCTGCTGTAGGATATTAGTTTTGTGCCTTGAGATATAGCTGCTATACTTTAAAGTAAGCATAAGTAAAAAAAAGCTTGCAGACATGCTCTGAATGCTCCTCCTCCAAGGAAGCCACCCATCTTCTCACCTTGCAAGAAAATATAGTGCACTGCCAGCATGCATTAACAAAATATTAATGTATTATTTTTCTTTAATAACTACCTATCTGGCTTCTGTAGCAGACAAATTTATTTTGAATAATTAAGAATAAAACTAGGTATGTCAAATAAATCTTGGTTTAACTCCTCTCTTACAGTTTTAAGGAGGGGGAGCATTTGCAGATTAGAGCATAGTTCGCATTATACAGTTGCTTTAGATGATAAACGTATTGCTGACAATCATTTTGATTATCATTTGGAAGTTAAAATGCTAAGTCAAGCAATTTTTCAGAGCAAGTTCCTCAGGTTGTAAACCTTCCAGCTGCTCTTTTTATAGTTGTGGACCATCTTTCAAATCCTGGTTGCTTAAATATCTGGCGCTCATTTTCTGTTGAGGGCTGTAAAATGTCTTCTCACTATTTTTCTATTAAAATTTCCTGCATTCGACCATCTTTAATTATTCTTTTTATCTTGATCATGGGGAGGACTCAGAGTTTCACCATTCCTTATGACCTGCACAACATGGTCTCCAGTATGCGTAGAACTACCTGTTCTTTGGGCCCTTGTCCTTCTCGGCTTTTGGTGGCATCCTTTGAGGGCTTTGGTCCATTAATTTTTGAGATCATCTGCATTTTAGACTTGGTGTGTTTCCTACATGTTTGAAAGAAGCGTTGGTGACCCCATTCCTCAAGAAGGCTGGTTTGGACTCCGATGATCTTGACACTTATCATCCAATCTCTAACCTCCCCTTTTTGAGGAAGGTGCTTGAGAAGGTAGTGTGTCTTCAACTAGAGTTATTTTTACTTGACAGCTCTTACTAGAGTCTTTAGTGATCTCCTGGTTGCAAGAAACCAACGTAATTATTCTGCACTGGTCTGTCTAGATCTCTCATCGGCATTTGATTTAGTGGATCATGCTATTCTTTTAAAAAGACTAGAGCATTACTGTGTCCTTTCTGGTGCTCTCCTAAATTGGTTTGCTTCCTGTCTGACAGGTGACAGTCAGAGTCTTGTGTTTGGTGTGACGACTTCCTCCTCCTACCTTCTGGATTGCGGGGTTTCACATGTCTCTACTCTTGATCCACTTTAGTTTACCATCTGCTTATGCCAGTAGGAGATGTTCTTCATTTGAGAGCTATGCAATGTCATTGCTATGCTGATGACACACAGCTCTGCCTCTCATTTCCACAGGATTCATTGTCATGCCTTAACTCTTTTTCATATGACTTGGGACTTGTCCATGATTGGATTGTCAGTAATAAACTCAAACTGGATTTTTCTAAAACTGCATTGTATATGCATGCTACATTGAGGAACTCTTCCCTTCCAGATGTCCTTCATGGATGCATCTGCAGTCATAACAACTGGGTTGTCCTGTCGTCAGGCAGCCCTTCAGTCGGCCGGATTCCAAAGTCCGGGTCCGGCTTCGGCTGATGTCGCACTTCACCCGACGTCATCTCTGTTGGTCTTCGGTATAAAGCATCAGCCGGCGCCATTTTCTTCAGTCTTTCTTGCGCGTGGCGTGAAGCAGAAGCTGTTTGCAAGTGCCGGTCGGTCGGATCCAGAGATTACTTCTACGAATACTACTTGAAGACTTCTAAAGCTAAGTACCCGTTGGGGACTCTTTCTTGCCTCAGCCGATGTCAGAAAAAGTTAATAATTGTTTAACCTGTGGGAAACAAATACCTCATAAAGATTCCCACTCTGACTGCCGGCCTTGCTTAGGCCCAGCCCACGACGTAGCAGCCTGTTCGTCCTGTGGTTCTGTCAACCGACGACCGCTTAGGCGTCGGTCGGAGTTTGCAGAACAGTTTTTCGGTTCTGATTTTGCGTACATTATGCCGTCGGATCCTCCGACTCGCATTCTGCCAAAAGCAAAGAAAAGACCGACACTCGCGGTCCGCGGTTTCGGCGAAACCATGGTTAAGCAAACCGTGAGTGTCTCGGTTTCGGCGAAACCGAGAAAACTGATCAAAATACAGCTGAATCTACCTCTACAACTGAGGTCCCTGCTAACACTCTTGAATCGGCCTCAGAAATTTTACCCACTACGGTGCTTACCACTGACTTATCAGACACCATTCCCTTGGATGTCTCTACCCCAGCACGTGGTGCTGCTAGGCCTCCAGCAGCCATGTCCATTAAGGCCTTCGCCAGGGCTAAAGCAGCCAAGACTACTAAAACAGTGCCTGTTAAACCCCCCTCAACCAGGCCCTCTTCCAATTCTCAAATGCTTACTTTGGCAGAAGATTTAATTTCATTAATTAGAGGATCTCAATCTCACCCAGACAGGGCCTCTCAGCCCCCAGAGAAGAGACCTAGGGCAGAGCCCCATGAGCCAGTGTCCTCTGATGATTCTGCTGATGAATCAGACATAACTGACCAGCCAGGGGCTCCTTTCTCCAATTTTGAAGATTCTGATGCTGAAGAATCCATTCCAGCTGCTTCCCCACCAGAAGAATTCTCCTTTGGGGAAACCTTGCATGCCATGCGAGAACAGTTCCAATGGCAGCAACAGGATTTTTCAGACTCCAGGAAAAGACTTAGGACCTTTTGCACCTTCCACAGCACAGGCCCTTAGCTATACCTCCTGTTCTCTCTGTGGTGGATGATGCTTTCAATGATGTCTGCTCCGCTCCAGATTCTTTACCCCCAGCCCCTGCCAAACCAGACAGATTTTACAGGGTGCCAGATACTCATCACCACCTTTACAAGGCCCCCCTTGCAGACCCCGAAACTATTTCCCAGGGTCCCAAGGCAGTAGCCGCGACCATAGCTAAACCCCTGTTCCTTCTGAAAGGGAAGCAAGGTCATTAGACAGATGGGGTAAAAAGGTTTACACTTCAGCCACTCTCTCAGCTAGAGCTTTAAACTGTCAGTTTCACATGATACAGTACCAAGAGTTTATGCTTGATCAGTTAACTAAAAAGCTAACCACTGATGAATCTCTTGATAAGAAATATGTATTAGAAATGGTAAATAACATACAGCAAGTTAGTAACCACTCTTTAAAATGTGGCTATGATGCACTGGAGGCTTCATTTAGATCAGCCATGACTGGCACTGTAATTAGAAGGCATGCATGGCTAAAGGAGCAAGCTTTACCGGATCATGCCAAATCTAAATTGCTAGATGCTCCTATGGATAAAACAAGTTTGTTTGGTACACCTGCCCAGCAGGTTATGAAGAAAATGGAAGAAAAGGCAAAATCAGTCCAGACAGTTAAAGATTTCTTGCAGGTTCAACCCCCAAGGTTTAGCAGGAACTGGCCTGCCAAAAATTGGTCCTTTCCTGACTCCACAAGACCTCAAAGGGGCAGGAATAGACATTCCAGAGGCAGAAACCAATCCAGAGGAGGTGCCTACAGAGGACGACAGTGGCAAGGTAACAACAGAGGCACAGACTCAGCACCTGCCACTACATCAACACAGCCACAGTGACTTAATCCTAAACCCGCCTACCAGGGAACAAATAGCAGCTCCTCTAGGCGGAAAGCTAACCTTATTTTCAAAAACTGGCACCACATAACAAAGGACAAGTGGATTTTACGAACCATAGATCAAGGTTACCGGTTCCACTTCCACACTTTACCAGACAAAGAGGAATGCCAAATCTACCTCCAAATCAAAAGACAGAGGCTCTACAACAGATAATGGAGTTAGCAAACATGAGAGCTGTGGAGAAAGTGCCAACAGCAGAGCAAGGAAAGGGGTTCTACTCCAGACTATTCCTAGTTCCAAGAAAGGAAAAAGTTGGAGACCAATTCTAGACCTGTCCACCCTGAATACTTACATCATTGTCCCAAAATTCAAAATGCTGACCCTACAGCAACTTCTTCCCATGCTGGGCAAGGAGTGTTGGCTGGTAACTCTAGATCTCAAGGAGGCACACCTGCACGTCCCCATTCGACCAATCTGCAGAAGATACCTCAGATTTCTTGCAGGATCAGAGCACTATCAATTCTCAGCATTGCCCTTTGGCTTATCTACTGCGCCCAGAGTATTCACAAAATGCCTGGCATCAGTAATCGCCCATTGCAGACTACAGGGAATTCAAATTTATCCATACCTGGACGACTGCCTGATACAAGGAGACAACAAAAGCAAGCTGACAACAGATTTACAAAGGGTCATTTACTTGCTTCAAGCACTGGGATACACAGTCAATTTACAAAAGTCAAGACTGATACCATCCCAGACAAGGACTTTCCTGGGAGCGGAATTGGACACAGTAAGACAAATGGCATTCCTAACTACAGAAAAACAAAACAAACTCCCTCTTTACTTCTTGGCACTAACAAAACTGAACAAGTTAACAGCAAGAAAGGTACTGCAGGCCTTGGGTTTCATGGCATCATGCATAATCTTGGTTCCATTTGCCAGACTACATATGAGAAAACTACAGTGGTACCTAAAGAATTTATGGCCCCAACACAGACACAGCCTAGAAACGGAAATCCCACTAATACCATGCTTAAAACAGGAGTTCCTATGGTGGGCTCAGGCATGCCAGTCAAACCCAGGCCTGCCCTTTCGCAAGGGTCAAGCAAGCCAGACCATCACAACAGATGCTTCAGACCTAGGATGGGGGGCGCATATGCTGGACAAATGCGTACAAGGACTGTGGACACAGGACCAACTTCACCTGCACATCAACCTAAAAGAAATGCTGGCAGTAAAACTGGCAATCCAAAAGTTCAGACCATTTCTCAAGGAGGACCACTTGATGATAAGGACAGACAACACCACAGTCATGTGGTACATCAACAAACAGGGAGGCACTCATTCCTACCCCCTATGCAGAATGACTTTGGAGCTGTGGACCCTGGCACTCAGCTACAACATCCAGTTACAGGCAATATTTGTGCCAGGAAAAGAAAACTCTCTAGCAGATATGTTAAGCAGGACCACATCGGATGCCCACGAATGGCAGCTGCACCCGGATATCTTCAAGACCATCTCGAAGAAATGGGGAATGCCTCAGATAGATCTATTTGCATCACCTTTCAATCACCAGCTCAAAAATTCTGCACAAGGACATTCCACCCACTAGCATGGAAAGTGGACTCGCTCTCCTTCAGCTGGAAAGGCCTAACAGCATATGCATTCCCACCTCTTCCCTTGATACACAAAGTACTACTAAAAATCAAGGAGGAACGTCCAAGGATAATCCTGATAGCTCCAAACTGGCCAAGACAGCATTGGTACCCACTGCTGAGGAGCATGTCTCGGAACAATATGTGGCCAATACCCCTGATGCCTTTGATGCTAACTCAGAACAACTTCAGCACCATGCATCCAAACCTAAAAACGCTGCAACTGACTGCATGGAACATCACGTAGCAGCTGCTAATACAGAACTTTCACAAGGAGTTAAAGACATTATTCTTGAAGCACGCAGGCCTTCAACTAGAAGGAATTATGCTGGGAAATGGAAAAGGTTTGTCATTTGGAGTTCTGAAAGAGGAAAAGATGTATCAAACATAGATATGCCTAACATTCTGGAGTATCTGGCCGAACTACTTCATTCAGGCCTGTCCTACTCCTCCATCAAGATTCATGCATCAGCTATTTCAGCAGAATACAGCTTTGATCCACCTGTTTTTTCACACCCTTTGCTCAGGCAGTTCCTCAGAGGAATCAAGAATGTAAAACCTCCAAGGAAACCACCATTGCCAGCTTGGGACTTGAACTTTGTGCTAGAAAAATTGACACTATCATCTTTTGAACCAGCAGCAACAGCAGACCTACAACACCTGTCATGGAAAACTGCTTTCCTACTGGCAATTACTTCAGCAAGGAGGGTTTCAGAACTACAGGCTTTAATGGCAGTGCAACCCTTTCTAATCTTCCACCAAGATAGAGTGTCCATGAGGACTAATCCTACATTTATGCCTAAGGTGGTATCCAGAGTGTCTTTAAACCAAGCAATCCACCTACCTACCTTCTTTCCCAACCCACAAAACAGAGGGGAAAGAATACTGCATACCTTGGATGTACATAGACAGCTACGCTACTACTTGGACAGAACAAAAATAGCAGAAAGACTGACCAACTTTTCGTAGCCTATGCAACAGGAAGGGAAGGAAAAGCTATTTCCAAACAGACAATCTCCAAATGGATAGGAAATTGCATACGATTCTGTTACTCCTTCCATGGAAAACCAATTCCACAGAACATAAGACCTCATTCTACAAGGGCAACAGCCACTACCACAGCCTTCTTACGAGGAGTGGCTACCAAAGACATTATTGAGGCGGCTACTTGGACCTCCGTGCATACATTTGCCAAGCATTATAATTTACCTCTATATTCCAGATCCCGAGCAGGGTTTGCCACTGCTGTTCTGCAAGGGATCCTAAACACACCATAATCTACTTTTATCCTCCTCCCTAGTTGGCTATGGTATTCTACCCAGTTGTTATGACTGCAGATGCATCCATGAAGGACATAGTACAGTTTTGTACCTACCATAAATGTAGATGTCCGAATTGGATAGCATCTGCAGTCAGGATTACCCTCCCTCCTTCCCCTCTGTGGTACTCCTAGGGTGTTTACCCTTCTAATAGCTAGCTAGTGGGGATTTCTTTCATGGTGTATTTGTTTGTATTTATGTACATACATGCTTATTTTTGTGTTTACCTCTATCTTTTGGAAACATTGGCATCTATCCAAAATTTTTAGCCTTCTATAGGGCTTCTGGCATCTGGGGCAAGAAACACTGAAGAAAATGGCGTTGTCTGATGCTTTTATACCCGAAGACCAACAGAGATGACGTCGGGTGAAGTGCGACATCAGCCGAAGCCGGACCCGGACTTTGGAATCCGGCCGACTGAAGGGCTGCCTGACGACAGGACAACCCAGTTGTTATGACTGCAGATGCTATCCAATTCGGACATCTACATTTATGGTAGGTACAAAACTGTACTTTTTGTTACCTGAGATTCAGTTCTGTTGCGTGACCCTGGTGTAGTTCTTGATGAGTGGCTGATGCTTAAAGGGACCATATTTTAGTGGTTGTTGAGTCATCGTGTTTCCATTTGCAGAATACCTCCTTGATCAAGCACCGTATTCCTCCCAGTGACCTTTTTTTTCTGTGGTTCATGCTTTGAGTTATTCACATTTAGATTTTTGTAACTCTTTGTTAGCAGTTCTTCCTGACTGCATCTTATTCAAACTTCTACTGCACATCTACTATCTGAAGTTTCAAGACATCACAGTGTTATGCCACTCATGTTTACTTTGCACTGGCTTCCATTAGATATTGTGTTATGTACAATATTTATCTTATGGTGTATCTTTGTTTTCATAGCTTTAGGCCACCATACCTGAAGGGTCTTTTACATACCTATAAACCCTTCTTGTTCACTCTTTCCAGCTCCCAAAATGTCCTTTCTGTTCTGTCTTACCTTTACATACCTTCAGTTACCAAGGACCTGCACTTTGGAACCATCTTCTGGGCTGACTTTGGGAAATATCTACTGTTGCAGGTTTCAAAAGTGCTCTAAAAACATATTTGTTTGATGTTCATGTTTCATGAGTGTTTATGTTGCTGGTTGTCTTTATTGTTCAAGCACTTAAATAAATTTGAATTTTGAATTTGAAAGGAGGATATTTGTGGAGTTTGTGAAGGGTCATGTAAATGAGTTTTAGCTGCTACAGTACTATTGTGCTTTGCTTTAAAGTTCAAGCCATCCTGTGTGTTTGTTTTATTTATTTATGGTAGTGCTTGGCAATAATGTATCTTACATCAGATATTTTCTGCAACTTTGTCAGTATTTTTGTAGCAGTGTTGTAGTTTGATAGTCACATTTTTGTAGGTCAGCAGAACAATGGATGTGTATAATAAGGTTTGTAGGCGAACAGATTCTGGTGTAATGGGAAGAATGTTCCCTGATATGGAACCTTTTGACCAGTAGGGCATTCCTAGTTTTTGGTTTGTTTTGCTTATGACAGTTTATGAGCTTGTTAAATTTTAGGTTATCTGCAATCATGCCTAGTAACTTACTGTGGTCAGCTGTTTCTGCAGTACTGTTCAGAGATGCTGTTGTTGAAATCCTAGATTTGTTGTGCTGTAGGTGTATTTGAAAAGAGAAAAGCTTTGCCTTTTTAACATTTGCTAGTAGCTGGGAATTTAGATGCCGTTGCTGGAATTGACAGAGTGGTTTGGGTTTGAAGTAGCTTGCTGTGACGGATAAGGGTCGAGTCATCTGCATACTGTACTAGTGTAGTCAATAGTCATGGGATTGACTTTGTACATGTCATTTATGAATATTTTAAGTAGCGAAGGGCCAAGAATAGTACTCTGTGACACACTGATTGCTATTGGAAGGTGTGTTGAGATATTTTGCCACCAACACCCACCTGTCTTCTTTTGGTCCGACAGCTAGAACTCATAAATTAGCTTGTTGACTTAGTCCCATGTTACATAGTCTTTGAAGGAATAGCTGGTGGGAAACCATAATGAATGCTTTATTGAGGTCTAGATCTATGACTGAGACAAGTTTGTTGGTTAAGCTGAGTGCTTGTATGATGTTCATCATGTTACACTGCTGCAGTCATTACACTTGGGTTATCCTGCCGTCAGGCGGTCCCGCAGTCGTCCAGAGTTCCAAAGTCTTGGTCCGGCGTCAGTTGCTGTCGCCCCCTCCTTGACGTCAGTGCGACAGGGGTATATAAGATGCAGCTGACGCCATTTTCTTCAGTCTTTCTTGCCGTGCGGTGCCCGAAGCAGAAGCAGTTCGCAAGTGCCGGTCGGCCGACTCCTGAGATTTTCATTTCGAATCCAGAACTGAAGTCTTCTAAAACAGCTAAGTACCCCGTTGGAGAAACTTTTTCTTGCCTCAGTCCGATGTCAGTAAAAGCTAATAATTGTATTTCTTGTGGGAAGCAAATACCTCATAAGGATTTCCACTCCTATTGTATTCCATGCCTAGGCTCTGACTACGACGTCACTGGTTTTCGGTTTTGTGCTAGGTTTAACAAGTGCACTATTAAACGTCAGTTTGATTTTGCCCGACATTATTTTGGTAGAAAATTCAATTACACCATGCCGTCGGAAATTCCGATGACCGCAATGCATAAAAAGCACAAGGACAAGACAGGCATCCAAGGCCCAAAACTGACGACGAGGCCTCTTCTAGGCCGGTCGCCGGTTCTCTGGTTTTCAGCGAGGCGCATACGCAGCCCCTGACTACCGCTTCCACAGAGCCACAGACTGCCTCCAACTCCGACGTGGAGCTGGCTGGGCCTTCGGATGCACTAGGTCTTCAGCTTACCGATCCTAAACCTTCAGAGGGAACCGAAGTAGCTGAGCAATCCACAGCTATAGAGGGTGTTTTCAGACCTACCCAGTTAACCATTAAACCCTCTGCTAAGTCTAAGCCCCCCTTAAAAGCAAAGAAACAGACACAACTTTCTCCAGGACAGGCTTCCATGCCTAAGAAACAAATGCTTAGAATGGCCAAGGACCTAATCACCCTGATCAGGGAGTCCCATCCCCCTCCTGATAAAAGGCCCAGACAGGATGCAGACTATGAATCTTCTGACCAGGTGTCCATTTCCTCAGACTCTTCCTCGGACCTAGGATATTCTTTATCCCCTAATGAGGATTCTGATGCTGAGGAATCAATTCCATCAGCCTCTCCGCCTGAGGATTACTCCATTGGGGAGACCTTACATACCATGAGGGAGCATTTCCAGTGGAAGGCCAGGATTACTCAGAATCCAAGAAAAGGCTCAGAGACTTCCTTTTATTGCCTCAACACAGACCCCTTGCTATCCCACCAGTTTTAGATATTGTGGATGCCCTGAATCCAGTTTGAACCCTGACTCCTTACCCCCAGCCCCAGTTAAACCGGATAGATATTAGAGTCCCTGACTCTCACAAATTTCTGTACAAAAGCCCTGTTGCTGACCCTGAAACTATTTCTCAGGGACCCAAAGGGATTAATGCCTCATCAGCAAAAAATCCAGTTCCCTCTGACAGAGATTCCAGAGCATTACACAGATGGGGAAAGAAGGTATATACATCTGCAGCTTTAGCAGTGAGAGCCTTGAATTGCCAGTTTCACATGCTAAAATATCAGCAATTTTTAATGCCTCGGTGGAAACAAAAGATGCTTCCAGATTCAGATCCTCCTAAGCTGAACAAGTGGGAAAAAATGCTTTGCAATGTGGGTTTGATTCCTTAGAGGCCTCCTGTAGAGCAGCAGTTACAGGCTCTGTCATTAGAAGGCATGCTTGGTTAAAAGAACATAGGTTACCAGATCATGTTAAGGTCAAATTATTGGATGCACCTTTGCAGCGGGATGTGCTGTTTGGAGTTAAGGCAGAGGAGGTATTAAATAAGATGAAGGATAAGGCAAAATCTATTCAAACAGTGAAAGATTTCTTACAGCTTCAGCTTCCTCGTTTTAGCAGAAATTGGCCAACTAAGAATTGGTCCTTTCCAGTCACAGATAGACCTCAAAGGGGCAGATACAGACGTCCAAGAGGTAAAGGTCAGACACAAGGCCCTTACAGGCCTCGACAATGGGGCACACCAGGCCAGAAAGAAGGGGAAGACAGGCCTCAACCTTATAAAAAACAGCCTCAATGACTTTCCACTGCAGCTGCCAAACAGCTCTCTCTTGGCAGCCCCCTTAGGAGGAAAACTGGCACTTTTCTATCACAACTGGCATTGCATCACCAAAGACAAATGGGTTCTCAACATTGTATCTCAAGGTTACAGGTTACATTTTCACACCCTGCCAAAGCTAAAATGAATGCCAAATCTGCCACCAAATCAATGGGCAGAGGCTCAAAGACAAATTACAGCACTCATGGACATGAGAGCTATTCAAAAGGTACCACCACAGGAACAAGGACAAGGATTTTACTCAAGACTCTTTCTGGTTCCCAGAAAGGACAAAGCATGGAGGACCCATTTTGGACCTTTCTACACTAAACACTTACCTGGATGTTCCGAAATTCAAGATGTTGACACTACAGCAGCTTATTCCCATGCTGGGCAAGAAAGCTTGGCTTGTGACTTTGGACCTCAAAGAGGCATACCTTCATGTCTCTATCAGACAAAACTGCAGAAGATACCTTAGATTTCTAGCTGGTTCAATGCACTATCAATTCTCTGCACTGCCGTTTGGCTTATCTACTGCGCACAGGGTCTTCACAAAGTGCCTGGCACCAGTAATTGCATTTTGCAGGCAAAAAGGAATTCAAATTTATCCATACCTGGACGATTGCCTGATTCAAGCAGAGAGCAAGGACATTCTACTAAAGCATCTGGCGTACGTAAAAAAGTTAAGTTGCCTGGGGTACACAGTAAACGAAAAGAAATCAAAACTAGTGCCATCACAATAGATAATATTCCTGGGTGCCAGCTTGAACACAGCGGCCCAGATGGCTTATCTCACGCCAGTCAAGCAAGGACAACTGACTCAATATTTTCAATTAATGGCAACAAAGACGCAACTCCCTGCAAGAAAAATTGTGCAGGCCTTGGGCTACATGGCATCATGCATACTACTAATTCCATATGCCAGACTGCATATGAGGAAACTACAATGGTACCTAAAGAGTGTATGGTCTCAATACTGTCAAAGTTTGGAAACAGTTATTCCACTAATTCCCTGCCTACAACAGGAGTTTCGATGGTGGGCACAAGCTTGTCACCTCAACAAGGGACAGCCTTTCACTCAACCCACGGCCAGGCAGACACTGACAACAGATGCATCGGATTATGCCTGGGGAGCACACATGGTAGGAAAATGTATCCAGGGTGAGTGGCCCACAGAGCAAAGACATCTCCACATCAATCAAAAAGAGATGCTAGCTGTACAAAATGCTATTATAGCTTTCAAGGACCTATTGCATCCAGGACAATTACTACTAAAGACAGACAACACCACAGTTATGTGGTACATAAACAAGCAAGGGGGCACACGCTCCTACCCCCTCTGCAGACAAGCCATGACCTTGTGGAACACAGCTTTGAAGTACCAAGTTCATCTGCAAGCACAATTCCTGCCAGGAGAGAAAAACACACTGGCAGATGACCTAAGCAGAAACATCATGGACCCACACGAATGGGAACTGAACCCACAAATATTCAGAATGATAACACAAAAATGGTGGAGCTCGGACATTGATCTGTTTGCTTCCCCAAAGAACTGCCAATTACAGAAATTCTGCACAAGACGCTACCATCCACAAGCGGATGCCTTCTCATTCAGCTGGAATAAACTACAAGTATACACTTTCCCTCCTTTACCTCTCCTTCCAAAGGTACTCATAAAAGCCAGGCAGGAAGAGCCAAAAATTATCCTGATTGCACCAGACTGGCCATGCCAGCACTGTTACCCAATCTTAAAGAACTTAGCACAAGAGCCACCCTGGATTTTGCCTCAAATCCCACAGTTGCTGACACAACACAACAATCAAATACTTCACAGCCAGCTAAAGACCTTAAATCTAGCTGCATGGAAAATTCCTTAGTCAAGCAAGCAATGCCTCTCTCCAAATCTGTTATGGATGTCATTCTGGAGGCCAGAAGGCCTAGCACTAGGAAAGTGTACTCGGATAAATGGAAGAGATTCTGTGCCTGGAACCAAGCGCACAACCTTGACCCTCTTGTCCCAAACATTCCTCAGGTACTACAATACTTAACTGAGATGCTGGACAAAGTCCTCTCTTTTTCATCCATCAAGATCCACGCCTCAGCTATCTCTGCTCATTACAACACGGATCCACAATTTTTTTCTAACCCTTTGCTCAGACAATACCTCAGAGGGGCTAAAAACATAAGACCACCCCGTAGAGCACCTACACCAACTTGGGACCTCAACTTTGTTTTGGAAAAATTAACTTTACCTCCTTTTGAGCCAGCTAACACAGCAGAATTAAAATACATCTCTTGGAAAACTGCTCTGCTACTGACAATAACATCAGCACAAAGAGTTTCAGAATTACAGACACTAATGGCAGTGGAACCTTTCCTCATCTTCCACCAGGACAGGTTGTCTTTAAGAACTAACCCTACGTTTATGCCAAAGGTGGTATCAAGTGCGGTTCTAAACCAAACTATTCACTTGCCAACTTTTTATCCAAAACCACAGAACAAAGGGGAGAGACTACTACATTCTTTGGACAATCACAGGCAGCTAAGCTTCTACTTGGACAAAACCAAAGCTTTCAGAAAATCTGAGCAATTATTGGTAGCATACGCTGCAGGAGCACAGGGAAAAGCCATTTCAAAGCAGATTATTTCAAAATGGATAGGACACTGTATACGTTTCTGCTATACCCACCATGGGAAACCTGTACCTAGCAGCATTAGATCTCACTCCACCAGGGCAACAGCCACTTCAACTGCCTACCTCAGAGGAGTACCTACCAAGGATATTTTGGAAGCAGCAACATGGAGTTCTGTGCATACCTTCACCAAACATTACCATTTGCCTTTATACTCCAAATCCAGAGCTGGCTTCGCCACTGCTGTACTGCAGGGCCTTATAGCCACCCCTAATGCCTTATAGATCCAGCCTTATAGATCCAGCCTTCCTACCTCAGCTTAGGGATTCCACCCAAGTGTAATGACTGCAGCAGTGTAACATGATAAACATAGTACAGTTTTGTACCCACCATAAATGTAGATGTTCGAGTGTAAATACTGCTGCAGTCCAGGTTACCCTCCCTCCTTCCCCTCTTACTTTCTGGTACTTACCTAGGGCATCTACCCTTTATTACCTATGGGGAGTATTTGCTGGTAATTAAAAATGTTTGTTTGCTTTTCTTTTATATTTTTTTACTAGCAATTTGAATTGCCTACCTATTTGGGGGCACCTGACATCTGGGGCAAGAAAAACTGAAGAAAATGACGTCGGCTGCATCTTATATACCCCTGTCGCACTGTTGTCAGGTAGGAGGCGACAGCAACCGACGCCAGACCAAAACTTTCGAATTCTGGCTGACTGCGGGACTGCCTGACGGCAGGATAACCCAAGTGTAATGACTGCAGCAGTGTTTACACTCGAACATCTACATTTATGGTAGGTACAAAACTGTACTTTATAGGAGTTTAAGTAAGGCTGTTTTGTTGTGATTTGGTCTGCATCCGTTCTGATTTTCTCATAGTAGGTTACTGCTTGTTAGGATGTGTAGGATATGTTGCTGAATGTATTTTTCCAGAATTGTGGAGAGTGGGCCTAATGTGACTATTTGCCCGTAGTTTGATAGATGTGTGGATGTCTTACCTTTATGACGAGGAATAATGCAAGATGATTTCCATTGTACAGGGGCACTTTCACTGCTAGACTTGTTCATGAAGACCTAGAATGGGAAAACAGTGGCTTCTGTGGATATGTGCAGGTACGCTGCAGGATTGCTGTCAGGGGCTAAGGTAGTAGGACTGAGAAAGGCTAAACAGTGGCTTCTGTGGATATGTGTAGGTACACTGCTGGATTGATGTCAGGGGCTAAGGTAGTAGGACTGAGAAAGGGTAAACAGTGGTTTCTGTGGATATGTGCAGTACGCTGCAGGATTGCTGTCAGGGGCTAAGGTAGTAGGACTGAGAAAGGGTAAACAGTGGCTTCTGTCGATATGTGCAGGTACGCTGCTGGATTGTTAGGGACTAAGGTAGTAGGACTGAGAATGGGTAAACAGTGATTTCTGTAGATATGTGCAGGTACGCTGCTGGATTGCTGTCTGGGGCTATGGTAGAAGGACTGATGAAGGGTAAACAGTGGCTTCTGTGGATATGTGCAGGTACGCTGCTAGATTGCTGTCAGGGGCTAAGCTAGTGGGACTGAGAAAGGCTAAACAGTGGTTTCTGTGGGTATGTGTGGGGGTACGCTGCTGGATTGCTGTCAGGGGCTAAGGTAGTAGTTTTGATTTGATGTAGAGTGACTCTGAAAGTCACATAATCAGTTTGGTTACATTTCCATTTTTTGCCATGCTTTATCTTTTACAGTTAATTTCATATTTAGCGTCTGTAGTAAGCCGTGGAGTTGGTTTTGTTTTTATTATTAAGAAAAACTTCATTAAATAAATTGATTACGTTGTCTAGGGAGCAGGTACTTTTGAAGGGCCAGTTGCAATTCGCTAGCTAGTTGTTGACATGTTTGTTGATGGTCTAAGTTCTATTTTTTTTAGTGGACCCAAGTACAGTGGAGGGAATTGTCTAATTTGATTTGTTTCCAGAAAATAAATGTTGGACCATGGTCCCTTAGTGTCTCAGTAGTGCCAGAATATGATATATTTTGTGGATTATTGATTAATATCCAGCCAAGTGTAGGATACCTGTCTGTCTTTTGGTCAGTTCTAGTAGGTGTAATATTTGTTGTACTCTAACTTGATGGGTATCTGTATTGTGTGTGGAAGGGTGAGGGATGTGTCTCAGGTGGGCAGTGAGATGTGATAGAATGGTACTAGTTTTGCAGTGCTGTTTGCATCTGCATTTCAAGGACTGTAGCCTACTGTGATGAGGAGGTCCTGGTGTTTAAATGTATGTTACATGACAGTGTCTGCTTTGGTAATATGTGGGTGAGTAGTGCTGGTTAGAGTTACTTAAGACCAAGCAGACAAGTGCTCCGGATTGTATGGAATGCTCCGCACTTGTGGTTGATTAACCCCACTGTTCCTCTGTTCTGCAATGAGCAGCCATTGCTCCGCTTTGTGTGGAATGCTCCGCACTTGTGGTTGATTAACCCCACTGTTCCGCTGTTCTGCAATGAGCAGCCGTTGCTCCGCTTTGTGACTTTTGACTGGCTTGTGCAGTTATAGCCAATCGGCATCGCAATATACAAGCCGGTGTCTTGCAAAGAATGTTCTGTTAGGATGAAAGGTGAGTGCCTTGCTTTGTGATGCGTGTTGAGCACTTCAGGGCGGAATTACAAATGTAAGTTTTGAAACCGTCATTTGTGTAAGTAGTACTGCTGGGACCAGATGTGTATTAAATGTAATGTCCGCACGGTAATCCCTTCCCATTTTCCACTGATTGGCCATTGTGAGATGCCTTACTTGGTTGACATCAAGTGCTACCGAGAGAGTTTTTTGATTCCATCAGTTTTCTGATATTAAAATGATGTCACAAGTGGTACTGGATTACATATTGGGATCCAAGTCATTTCTGATGGTAGGTCATTGTTTTACTCCTGTTAAGTGAGTGGTGGTGCTTGTAGGACGTATGCATAGTTTCCTGATTTACAAAACTGAGGGCAAAGCCTGAACAATTTAAGGTACTTTAATATACTTTTATTTACCTAAGCTAGAAAGCTTTTAGATTTGCAAGTCAGACTCACTCGCAAAGAAACATTGCTTGCTGTATGATAGGTATGCTAAGTAATTAAAGTTGTAGTGATATACTTAAAATAGTTGGACATCTATGAGTTAAAAGGTGTACGCTTGGCTGCGTCTGCGTGATCAATATTATCATTTGGATGAGATGTTTAACAGAGGTTCCACAGTCAAGTAATTCACATCTTTAAGAAAGTGAGTGAACTTTTTTGTGCCTGACTATTCAATTCTCCCTCCCTTTACATGCTCAGTGCTGCCCACGTTCCATTCAGTAAA